>NW_015629520.1:949508-1001637 GCF_001515625.1 Sinocyclocheilus rhinocerous
GACTTCTTTTTTTCCTCAATGGAAAGCATATTTACACTGTTTGAATCGTTCCCTGTCCACTATATAGTGCACTACGTGCCATGAGAAGCTGAAGTACGATGTGACGTCAAAAAAAAAGTGAAGTGACGAACTGCAAGCTTTGAATGCTTATATCTTCTAAATGCGCCTTATAGATAACCTTAAGACTAACATATTGATACTAACACCCAAAAAACTTCAATTTTGATTTCATGGGGACTTTAAAACGCCATAATCAGTTTATGTATTACATCTTTTTGTTTCACATGACATTAATTGATGGACTGGAGTGGTGTGAGTTATTGTGATGTTTTTATTAGCTGTTTGCACGCTCATTCTGACGGCACCCATTCACTACAGAGGATCCACTCGGGATGTGATGAGACTCTCTAACCTTAAGGCCACGACTGCCCCTAATGAGCTGCCACTGGTGAGCAAGTGATGTAATGATACATTTCTCCAAATCTGTTCTGATGAAGAAACAAACTCATCTACATCTTGGACGGCCTGAGGATGAGGTGGGTGAACTATTCCTTTAATACACCGTACATAACTCTGGTTTCTCTCTATCTGAGCAAACACCTGTGACATTTACCATAAAAGCCTGAACCTTCCATCTAAATCATACAAATCAGATGGAGCGGAAGGTTCAATGAGGAGACATTTGTTTACCAGCTTCCTTCCAGAAAGCTCGTACGAATGCAGCATTGTGGCTTTGTGGGTCTCTTTTTCTTCCACATGCTATTTTTAGGAGACACAAAAATGCCTCCCAGCAAATATCGCATGAATATGGATGGCACGCTGTGCTGTTGAATGTGGTTTTGAGCAAAAAAGCTGCAACAAAACACAAACATGCTTGCAGGTAATGCGTATGCGCCTTTCATACATCCTCAACAAGAAGTCTTACAGCAATTAGGAGACATATCCTGCTTGTGCTGTTTGTTCAGACGGCGGAGTGTGACAGCAATACATTCGAAAGCTTTCACAAAAGGATTATGTTTTTTTCAGGATTTAGGTTCCTAACAAATCCCTACAACTAATTTTGTGCAAATACATACAGCTCTGTACAAATCAAACAGGCAGATTCCTTATAAAAGTGTATGAAATGATGTTTCAAATTATTTTCTTGCGCTTTTATTTTCTTAAAGACTTGAAACGCCAGTGAACTAGTTTAAAACCAAATCTGTCATCCGTAGGTTCTTCAAATAGAGCATGCAGAAACTCATTATTCATTCATAATTGATGCACGCTGCTTTTAATTGAACACTCTGATGCACAACTTTGATTTATCGTATTTCAGAGTCAATTAAAAATGGGTTTGTTGTCATGCATAAATCAAAAGAACCGGGCTTTGAGTACTGTGAAGTTCTCTGTCCTCTATGTACTTTGCAAGTCAGTGTAATTGAAGGGATGTCTATGTATATAGCTTTAAATTTGGGCCAATTTGGGGCTCAGTGAGCATGTATCTTCGAAGACAAGTTTATTTTTACGATAGTCAATTTTTCAAGTCTCCTTCGGCGTCAACTCATATCCTTGAGAAGGAGGCCAGAGAAGAGATGATTTACTAATCAGGTCTCAGTGGACCAGTGGTCAAACCCAAACTCTTCATCCTGAAGGTGTCATAACAGCGCTGGCCAGGAGAGGATGCTGTTGTGCTCTACATAAACTCTCACTTCATTGCAGCGCTGCTGAGATGTGAGAATGTTCCTCTAGAATCATGCTGTAGAGATTTCTTAATTAACAACATTAACATACACTGCAGTCTGATTTTTAAAGCTACATTATTGGTCATTTAAAAATGTAAATAACTCAAAATGAATGGCTTTTTTGAGTGATAAGTGATTGTATAACTATGAGGGAAATATGATTTTAATAATTATTTTGCGTAACACTTTCTAAGAAGCCTAAAGGTATTCCTAATGCATTATAATACTTATTTATTAATTTTATATTTTTATAGAATAAAATACAAGGTCTGAGTTTTTTACAATTCAAAAGCTTTTTTTCAGAAATGCAAGGAATTTCATTTGCTGCTAGTGTCAAAATAATTATAGAAATTAAAAATTGTTACAAATATATGATATTTAAAAATATTAAAATATAATGAAAATCTGTAATTAAAAAAATATGAATATAAATACCAAGAAATATAATAAAACTCATAATACTTAAGTATTCATGATTGCTTAGTACTACTTTAAGACGTCTTACATGAAATATTGAAAATATAATAAAATGTATAGAATTATAGAATCACAAACTATAAAATATAATAATAATATGAATATATATTTTATTTCATAAAATAATATATATTTTAGAATAAGAAACAATATACATCTAAATATGTAATCTGCATTTCTATTTTTATTAAGATAAAAACTGGAAAGTTGAAAAGTCTGTACTTTGGCTGGGAATAAGATATCAAAGTGTTGATTATCTTCATGTTTTTTGTGTTTTAATGCATCTTTAACTAATTCAGTATTAAAATATCTGGTTTCAAATATTTATGAGAGCATAAATATAATTTATAAGGTGTATGTATAATTCTGTTTATAACATTATGGGTGCGTTAGAATGGCTTAAGAACACGTTTATAATGGATTAAATATACAGATTTAATAAGATGTAGCTTATTACCTTTTTTTAGTTTCATCTTTATTTTACCTTGTTCAAAGAATTTAGAAAAACAAAACTTTAAAAAATAATCAGTTTAGTGCTGTAGTCTTGCCAAGCCAACTGCATAAATTAAAAACATTATCATAAGCAGATAAAAGACTATGCCTTTGAATTCAATGATCTAAAGATGCTTAGATGTTGATTTAATATCCAGCTATAATGTTATTTTTATATCAAATCGCGTGTGGGTCGTGGTGCACGTCTATAGTTTTACAACCAGCACACATGCTTGTGGTTTATTGCATCAAAGAGACTAAGTTAAATCTGAGTGACACACAAGACAACTAGTCTACTCAGAAGGCCTGTAGTCAACTCGCATCTCCACAAGCATCAAAGGCCTCAGAAAAGCCACCTCGGCGTTTCAGCGGCTACTTATCCCATGCCATTCTCCACATATGGCTGCGTTATCCATGTCCTCTCCAGCGACGGCAGCTGGGATCTTCGCTCGACTTCCCCTCCTCTACATTCATCCTCTAACTGAGATGATGCGAGGTACGGAGAGACGGCTGATCCGAAGTGACGTACCCGACCGTCCCCTCCCCCATGCCCGGTCGCAGGACGGCGGCGGTGGCCGGGCCTCGCTTCGCTCACACTGGGCTGTTTTTGTTCGTGGGAACTCATGCGGATAATTTGCTGGGATGGAGCGGAGGGCTGTCACAAGGAGTTGGCTCAAGGGGTGTGGAGAAAAAATAGCAGCGGCATCTTCCTATGCTCAAACGCAGCCCCTGATGATGAGCATTAAATATGAATGCCTTCATAAGCATGCAAAAAAGAATCAAGCTCACCATCGCCGGATAGTCTTTACTCATTTCTAATTTCTCTCCCTCTTGGTCTCTCCTCAGTTTCTTGTTTGAAAATTGGCAGTGTAATGACAGACCCCTTCAGATCATAGCTCAATTATTTTTGTTCTTTAAAGAAGGAGAATATTAATAAACTGGAGTCGAATTAGACTGATCAGTTGTTGTGACTTACCTCATGCTTTACTCCTCATTATACTGTTGCTAAAGAGTGTGTTCATGCCTGCACTTGCTGTTTTATTAGATAACATATTATCTAATTCAAACCACAAAAATTCAACTAGAAGTATATATGAGTGGCAGCAAGAATCGTGTTGAAGTTTCAGGTAAGATTATATTTTAAGTTCGGTTCTTGTATGAATTATGCTGCCTCAGAAACGCTCTAAGGTGTTTGAGAATCAACACATAATAGTGCAGCCAATCAAAATCCAATATGCAAATACATGCATCAAGAGAAGGACAATTGCAATTCAGTATATAATGGTTGTCATGACATGGCTGTCAGCAAACTTTCTACCTATGTGTCACTTTCAAACTTATTTTTAAGTATTTTCATCATTTTGCTCCTCTCCATACAGCACACTGTTCATTTCAATAGTACAAATGACTTGTGCGCTACTTGTGCACTTCTTCTGAAGCAACAATCCAATCAATTCAACATGGACGAAATCAATTCCCGCCCTACATTTTTTTTTCTTCTCTCATTTGAGAAACAATTTACTTGGATATATGTCACAATTGAGATGAAACGATTTTTGTTTCATGTAGACTATTTACTGTATATATGCCAGCTTGAGATGTGTCTGGTCTGCCAGAGTCCACACCACAACTCTAAAGTTAATGATACAGATGAGCAATATTGTTGGAATCACTTTCAACATTTTTTTTCTAGCTGATGAATGATAAAAACAATCACAGGCAATCAGAATCCATCCTGCTTTAACGAGCTTGAGCATTTAAAGCGACAGACGGCAGAACTTAAAACATTATTGTGTGCTGGTGCAGATGCTAATATAGCTATAGTTATATTTATCTTTATAGTTATCGTTCTTGGTATGAACAGGCCTTTACATTCCTAACCGCATGTATTTGCAGATGTGGTTAAATTAGCATAATAATAATTATGTAAGTCCGTATTCCAGTGGATTTCCTTTGAAAATTAAGTTGGATACATAGTTATTCATCCATTTAACTGTTGCTTAAGTCATCATGCTTACAGCTGATTGGTCCGTTACAGTTCAATGCTTTCAGTGTAAGGCCAAGTTGTGTTTAATATTAAATCTGTTGTTGCAACATGCCAATATGTCGGATCAAGTGAGATTTTAGAGCTTTGGTGGAGGAGAAGATGAATTTTCGAAATTTTCTTTTGGTTCCTCACACAAAAATGTATGTTTTCGGGACATTTGGAATATAGTGCGCAAGTTGTATGGACCACATTTACGGTCGTTTTTCTGGAGTCATGTGGAAAAGAGCTGTGTGAACATTCTTAAAGGGGTCATATGATGCGATTTCAATTTTTCCTTTCTCTTTGGAGTGTTACAAGCTCTTGGTGCATAAAGAAGATCTGTAAAGTTGCAAACACTAAAGTCTCAAAACCAAAGAGATATTCTTTATAAAAGTTAAGAGTTAACCACGCCTACCTAAAATGGCTCGTTCTAACACGCCCCCACATACCTATTCGGGAGAACTGTCCCTAGAGCGGCTCGAGTTGAATTAATTGCAGAAGATTCTGGAGAAGAATAAAAATAGCCTAGCTCACAGATACTTGTTTATACAGAGGGTACATACAATACACAGGTCTGTGTTTCTCAGCTGTCACTGCGCTCTTTCCATGTGTCTTTATTCAGGGCTCAGTCATCATTCTCACTGTGTTTTTTGTTCATCTGCGAATCCTCCAGTGTCTACAGAGAGATGGTCTGCTCAACAAGATACACAGGCAGTCACACACCGACACTTTCCCCTAAATCTCCAGCATCCCTGTGATGCCTAACAAGTCCCCAGGCCTCCTGCTCTAAGATCCAGAGATCCCAGAGGAGCAGCAGGTGCACAAACCTCCTCTCGCACATTCTTAAGATTTCGGATGAGCCTGCTGCAGTTCTGGTGGAGAATGCGGGCACTCCATAGAGTTTTGAGCTCTCGCTGCATGTCAGATTACTGCCGTAGCACCAGGTTGATCGGGAGTCCACTGACCCGAACGATCCAAGAGTAGGATTGTTAGATGGACAGCGGAAACTCAGTGGATAGTAGAAGCAAAGAAGTACTTGCCCAAAAATAGTTCTCCCTAGCCCATTGTAACAAAGGACAAAGTGACATTGTGAACATCGCTAACATCTTTGTATAACCTCGCAGTTACAAACGCCCCCTGCCCAAGTTCTGAGCAGACTCCGCCGTCATCCTCCAAGGAGCAGCCAGTTTGGAACGCTCTCCCCGGCACAGATGTTGCATATTAAAAAGTGGGGCTCTTCGAAAGAGGTGGGGGATCTCTCGGCGGGGCTCACCTGCGCCATCATCCGCGAAGCCAATCCATGAGAGGAAGCTGCCTAACCAACCAAAGACAAAGTGACAACAATGATAAAGTCATCTCATTTCCTGTCTGACCCTGAGCATGTGAAGATGTGGACAAATGACTTCATTCATGAGAGTGTCTTGTTTACCACTTTTCTTTTCTCAGTTACTCTATCCTGTCTTCGGACAATCTCTGGACAATCATATCTTTTGTTTTGTTTTTGTGCTGGACAATCACACTTTTTTTTGTGAGTGAGATATCTAGTACATAAATATTGATTCTTCATACAGCATATTGCCAAAATAATGCAGACACCCAAAAATCACATGTGTGTGCTTTTCGAGAATTTAATAAAAAACAAAACAAAAAAAAACATGGGTCTTAAAGGGATATTTCACCCAAAAATAAAAATTCTGTCATCATTTATTAATCCTCATGTCGAGTTTATTCATTAAGACACAAGAGCATAACTGAGCTTTCAGTTCTTCCCAATAGTGTTCGACACACATAAATCCTTTCTTTATGTACCTCGCATTTTCAGAAAAAAATCTCACCAAATTTGTGTTGAAAGCACACAGTTCTTTAGAGTGTCATTGTATGGTGTGGCATTAAGATTTCTCTTCTGTAGATCTCAGGTATTGTGATTTCTTTGAGCCCTTCCTCTGCTTTGAGGCACCTTGGGCACAGACAGGTTCATGTCCACAAGATGGTGATATTGACCAAAATACAGGTTGATTTTTAAGTGGCCTGACTTAATGGAAAATGATATGCCTTCAGGCCCTCTTGGGAAGTTCCTCCTTACATGTTTGGAAGTCACAATTACTGTGTTCCTTTTGATTGGCGTAAAATAGGCGTATTGGAGAACTTCCTTTTTTAATGTCTCAACAAAGACAAGAAGCTTTTTTAATAACAAAATGAAGAGCCAAAAGAGAATGATGGGAAACGTAGTTTTGTCACACAAGCTGTTCTGTCATAAATTGGTTAAATGAGTATTTTCTGGCAAGCTTTATGATATTCTTCATCAAGAATACACAAAATGCATGAATACATACACAAAGTAAATCTTCACAATGAATACTTGTAAATAAGATTGAAAATAATATAATAATATTATGAATTGTGACTCGTCACAACACATATATTGTTGCTCTTTTGTTGTTTTGATTGCTTCTATTACCCTCATTTGTACGTCGCTTTGGATAAAAGCATCTGCTAAATGATTAAATGTAAATGAATTAGCTCAAAGAAAATGTACAGTTTGCCACTGCAACAAAAATTATTTTTTAACCATTTAGTCTTGATTTCCAGTAAAATTGTCTAATCATCCTTAAACAAAACTGTGTAAGATTATTAGACTTAGATAATTAGGTCAAATTAAATCAAATAATGAGATTTATTTTTCTATCTTCAAGGCAAATAGTTTTAGCAATTTGTTTTAAACAAGCAATTAAAAAAAAATAAAAACATACAATAAAGTTAAAAAAAATAACATAATTCTATATATATGATCTCATATACATAAATAAAAAAATTAATATATAATAAATAATTTTACAGGAACACAAGAATACACAAGCAAAGAAAAAAATTGTTTGTGTAATTGCAATATTGTTGTGATATTCATGTGCTCATAAATACACTGAAACATTTGGTGTAGAAACTATTTTTACTCAGAAATGGCTAGTATACGGCAAGTAACATTAAATTAAATGTGAAGTTTTGAAGTAGAAAGATGAAAGCAGCATTTTCAAACATACTTTGATAATCTGTTTTATTTACAACTTCGAAAAATTATGTATAATCATTCTAACATGAACACAGCAATATCTCTAATAAAACAAATAACTAATTAGAGTTTCTTGCCATCATGCATACAAATTCAGCCCATATATCATCTATAAATTGAGTGTCTATACATTCATCTCTGTCCATATTTCCCCTGGCTGGCTGCAGACGGTGAAGTATATGTCAACAAAGTGCCAGTGTGTGTCTCCTGTGTTGTTTGTAAAGTCTCTGAGGAGTAAGAGTGTGGAGTGGAGGTCAGGCTGGTTCAGTGGCTCTGAGCCCGGATGCCCAGTGCGAGGGGTATAGGGTTCAGGTGTGTGCTGACCCGGGCCTCTGCGGGGCCGTGTGTAAAGAGGTCGCGACCCGTTGCGTGCACAGAGGGTCCATACTGATGTTCGCCCTGTTGCTGGGCTGCTGGTTCAGTCAGCAAAACACTGCTGAGTTAGAAAGTTCTCGATATCTAAGAGATTTCAGAGAGTAAGTACAATCACAATATGATTGTTTTGTCTTAAATTGCACATCATTTACTTCCTGTTGTTTTGTCAGGATGCTGTTCATCAATTTTAGAAAAGTGATAAATAACCTTATATCACCCATTAGAGGATAATCAATGCATTTCAGTTGAATGATAATTATTTATTTATGCATTGATCTGGGAGTCATTAATGCTTATTCTCCAATGCCTTTCTTCTCATATTCCATCTACCTTGAAAGATTCATAACCACCGTATCAATACAGCAAGAACAATTTATCATCCATATTCTACAAGGACACCGCACTCCTTTATCCTAACCCAAAAACTTCAGCCGGGAAACAGATAACTAGCTGTACCTCCAGACTTTCAGACTTTTTCGTTTTGTTTTATTGTGCTGGTTGGGATTGGGATTGTATTTATTGATCAAAACTTCAACAGGAAAGTAAAAAAAAAAATACAGTTCTGAATTTTAAAATTGTTTCAGTCAAACAGTCTTTGTTCTGAGAAAGTCAGCAGTCATAAATATTGGGAGGTTTTAATGATTGTGGCATGAAGTGTATAAGATAAAGCATCTTTATTACATTTGCTTTTTTAACAACCATTTTTGATTAGTGTCCATATGTTCATATAAATAGAGTTGATATGCAATATTTGTAATCCAATATTTCATTTTGGTGTGAAAACCCTGTGGAGTGAAAGAAGTTGAGATCACTTGAGGCGGAATGGTGTGAGAGGTCAACTGAAGGTCATAAATTCAGTATAGATGCTAGAAAAATGTTTTACTAAAGACTTGCACTTTATAACTCATATTAAGCTTAGTTTATCATTTTATATTTATATTTAAATGAATACAATCTTTATATATTTTTTCTATATTTAAAGGTTAAAGAACAATTTTACATTATATTATTATGTTAATAAAATAGTTATAGATTTTTATATATAAGAATATATAAAGATTTTATATTGAATGACACACCATTTAGCAATCATGGATGGCCCCTCTAAAAATATTTTTTATTTATTATTATATTTAAAATTTAAATATATATTTTATAAATTACTTATAAATATTAAATAAATATTTAACAAATATACTATTATTTATTTAATAAATTACTATGTGTATAGTAATATATTACTATATAAAATATCAAAGCACTATATTAAAGGCAGCTAAATATGATATTAAAATGGGTTTATGTGCAGATTGTTTTAAATGCATTAAATTAAAAGATTTAATAAATGTTCTGTAACATTTTATGCCAATGAAATGTTAAAAATGATGGCCCAGATGTTACTGTAATTTTGAATGGCTATATTTACTCATTTTATCCCCAGGAATGAATGAATGAATGAATGAATACAGGCATCAGTCAAAAAATATTGGTATCAGTGATACTTGCCTTCATTCATAGTAAAAACATACTTAGTAAAAACATGCCATTAAACAAATATTTAAAATATACTGTATTACTGTTGCTTTATTAATTTGGAGATTCAATGTGAAAATATATTTATGATTATAAATTTTAATGTTAGGTGTGATTAATCACAATTAATTACAGAAAAATGAGTGATTTGTTTTTTTTATTGATTGACAGCAGTAATTAACACACACACACAATATATATATATATATATATATATATATACATATGTAGTGAAAACTAAAAGTTGCTTAAATCACTTTAGGATGAAGGTAAAGCTATAACTGAGGATACAGACTGTGATTATATGTGGAAATCCACTGATTTTGTTATTTTACAATATAACAATAGGCTATTTATTGATGCAGCCAAGTACATTAGATGTCTGAAAGCCTGCCCATATCCACTAAGAAGTACTGAGTTGAGTTCACGCAGTCAGACAAATGAAGACAGATTAGGGTCTTGCCCTTGCATGGAGTGCTCTGCTCAAATACATCATTACGGAGACAAACCTCATTTGTTTAGTTCTGCAGCCAAAACAAGGGCTTTAGATTTAACGTTGGAACATATTACAAAGATCCATAGTTGATTTATCAGCTTTGTTAGACATTGACTTCTGCCTCCCTCTGTTCCTTTTATTTTGTAACTTTCTGGAGTCATTCAAGGACATCACGTTCTTCAAGTTTGGATGAGGGGGCACCAATTGGTCCACGAGGGTGAATTGTACAGCTACATCTCATACTAGTCTCTCGCTAGCAGCCTGGCAAACTACACATAGCTTAGCATTGCCTAAAACTGGCAGACTCCAGCAAAATTTTTGCACTATTGCACCTGGTCCTCAATAGGCATTATTTGGCTACCTTTTGTGCCCACGCGGTGTGATATATTGCCCTCAAGCGCTGACCATCTGACCAGTGAAAGAACTTTTCACGCTAGGCTAATTATAGTTTTGTCTTGTAAGGCATGATTTTATTGCCGTCATTCCCTACTGTGGGACGTGATCGGTGAAAGGCAATTGAGAGATGTGAATGTACAAGAGAGCTATTAAACAGAAAGCACATTAGCCGCACAACAGAATCACTTTATAGATGCATTGCTAATTTTATGTTATTTAAAAATTTTTGTTACATGGGTCAATGACAAAAAATACAGTGTAGACAATAAAGAAAAAATCTTAAAAAAATGTCAAGTTCTTAGAAATGTACTTTTGTTTTCATGTTGATTTTACATGCGTTTGAAAAACTTCAAGAATTTTTCAACAAAATTTTAATTTAATGTCATATGGTGTAACCAAGTGAAAACATCTTTCTTACACTTTGAATACTTGTTACTTGTTAACATTTTTCAAAAAAGGTTTTTAAATATTTTTTTCAAAGTAAAAAGATTTTTACAAATATAAAACTGTTTATTCATTAAATCTCATTGTTTTTTGGAAGTCGCACCACATGACATTTTACAACCTAAACTACCCTTGCCTTGTCAATTTAAGTTCAAATGATCTTTTAATATTTTAAGTCACTCAGTGACCTTGAAATACAGTCAGGAAGGTCTGCACATGACTGTTTGTTGGTTGCACCAAATGACTTTCAAGTATAATGTTAATAATTAAATAATTAAGAATCAATCTAAACTGTGTTACTTAAGGTTTTCTTTGCAAGAATTACATTAATTTAATTTAATAAAATCTACACTATGATATCAGGACAGTTTTACCACCCTGACATTTTTTACTTTGTGCCCTAAAAATTATCAAAATGAATTCAGAATTTAAAAACCTTTTAATCATGGAAAAGGTGTGTATGTATGTGTATATTTATAAATTTTTAATCTAATTAATTACATGTGTTGATTAATTAATTGAATTGCAAATTAATCACTTAATTTGGGCTGAGAAACTAGCCCCAAAAGATCATTTAAAATAATTTTTGCGTTAGATGAGAAAAGCATTGAATAGAAATTACAATAAGTAGCTTTAGAAATAAATATTTTGATTCAACACAGACAGTATTGACAATACTGTGTCTAAAATGCAACACAATATTAACTTGTTTAATACATTTGCAATCATGCAGCTGGGAAAAAACAGTACTCTTGCTCATGTGATTCTGCCGAACTATATCATATGATATAAATATAAGACAAAATCTATGTATATATACAAACACATATGTGTGTGTGTGTGTGTGTGTGTGTGTACGACTAAAATTGGCAGACTCTAACCAAATTAATGGATAGCGTCAGTGTCATGTCATTGACCTACATAACCTTAACCTAGTCCAGAACCTTATTAATACGGTCAGAGGTTTGTAATTTGCCTATTGCATTTGCAGTTTCCACAATGATGACATCAAAAAGGTCACATAAGCATGACTATATTAGTTTGAGTAGGGTTGATATAGAAAACATTGTGGTCTGAGATGTCACTTCCAATGCCATGTTAACACTGCCCATTAGCTTAAACCAGTGACTTGCTAAAGCTAACTCAAAGACGTTGCACTTAGATGTTGGGAAAGAGACGAATGAAGACAAAGCACTTGCACTGGTTCAACTCCTATTGATCTAGGAAGCGAAGGGCTTAAGGTTACGCCTCTGTCTAAGCTCAATCCAGGCATGAAATGGTCCCAAGATGCCGTTTCCATCTGAAGCCAAGGTCTTAGCTGCTGTGTGTTTCTCTGGGTTGTACAGACCTGTCCTTGAACTCCGCTGGAGGGGAGAAGACTAATTTTCTCTTTAAAAAGTTGTGAGGAAAAAATGATCCTCCAGTGAATCTCCGGTGTAAACCAGAGTCTTGAGGTGATATAAAAGACGAAAAAAGGTACAAAGTGGGGTTTAGGCAGAGCGCTACGTTTGTTTTTTTTTACGGCTGTGTTGCGCATCGATGCGTCGCATACCCCCAGCTAACTGCAACACATTTCCATTATTCAGCCTCATTACCACATGGCAATAAATAAAAACACGGCATCTAAAAATAAAAACGACTTGAGAATTAATTAAACTTTGACTCAGCTAACAGAAACAGATGTGTCCTATTTAGGCTAATATCAACTTTATCTAGCGTGTGAGTTGGAAGAACTAGTGATTGATAGTATCTCTCATAAGTAGAGCCGTAAAACTGCCCGATAGTTTTCCACAATTGTACGCCGCTGAAATTTCGCAGGCTAGATCTCTTATATTCCTTTATTCAAACACCATCGATTGAATAGAGTGATCAGAGACGTTGCCCTAAGAGAGGGAGATTAAGGCCCGGCTGACACATGGAAGGCGTGCTGGACTTTGATGATGCCGCTGCGTATCCTTTTGGGCTTTCAAACAACACGGAGCGCGAGCGCACTACCTCGCTCAGCTGTCTGGAGAACAATCATTCAGTACAAAGTGCTGTCAAAGCTTCGGCGAGTTGAAACATCGGCCCAGCCGGTCGCTAATTCAAGCAGCCCTGCCTGGATCTCGCAGTGGGCTTTTGCGTCCAAATTCCCTCGTGCAATTACCGGTGTTTTCAGAGGCCGTGGTTCAGGTCGTGTTGAGAAATTCTCCAAAATGATGGACCTCACGGATGGGTGTGTTAGCTGTATGCTAATCAGTCGTTTATAGCTTTGAGTGTCATTGTATTAGGATCACACAAACTCCTTTTTTACCGGCAGGGTGTCGGCACCCAATATGAAACGGTTTCCACTCTAGATGTAGGCTGGGAAATTTTTGCATCATTAAAAAAACATTAAAATGCTTTCATAAAGTACATTTTTCAGAAGTCTGTGAAGATTAAAGCAAAACAAACCTAGATCACTCTCATCCGTAGCTTATTTGTTTGTTTTCATCAAGTACATTTTTAAGAAGAACAAGAATCTAGTAAGATTTAAGCTAAACAAACCAATATCATTTTAATCTATAGCTTAGATATTGTTTGTTTGTGTATTTGTTTTTTATCTGTGTGTTTGTTTGTTTTTTTAAGAAGAACAAGAAGCCTATATCACTTTCAACTATAGCTTAGATACTGTTTGTTTGATTTATCAAGTACATTAGAAAGAACAAGAAATCTAACAAGATTCAAACAAAACAAAATCACTCCCATCTATAGTGTATATTTAGTTTTATTTATTTTTTGTTCATATATTCATTCATTCATTCATTCATTCTAGTAGATTTTTAAAAACAAGAAGTGTAGCAAGATTTTAGCAAAACAAAACTAGATCACTTCTCTCTATTATAGAGCGAAGTGATCTAGTTTTGTTTTGCTAAAATCTTAGTTAATTAAGATTTAATAATTAATAATTACAGTAATTACATTAATAATGTACAAAATAAACAAACAAACAAACAAATATATAAACTATAATCGTTTATATATTTGTTTGTTTGTTTATTTATTTTGTATATTATTTCATTAAATATTATAAATATTTATTATATATTAATTTAAATGTAAAAATTTAAATAAATAAATTATTTGGTTATTTAATTGAAATAAATGGAATAAAATATATATTTATTTCTTTTATGAATATAAAAATATCATGAACACCAGCCACTTTTTTTGTCAAAAATATGAATTTATTTGCGAATGTCGCGTGTGAATTGATCGAAGAATATATATTCTTCTGAACTTAATTTAGGATACATAACTTAATTGAGTAAGCATATCATCTGGCCAACCTGGTCTCATGATTTGTAAGATTTTGTACAGTTGGGTCAAAAACCTAAAGTAACCATAAAGCCTCAAACCTAAACATAACCATTATCACAGTAGGGAAAAAAATGAAAAGTTAACGTATGATATTATATGATTTAATCACATGCAAATTATTATGAGACTGTTCTATCTGACCATTGCATCAAAAGCTGCTTTTGATTGCATAAAGAATCTGTAGCCTGAAGCATGTCTGTTCAGAGGCAGGATATGTAGTAAAATATTCATTACTGGTTCTAGACAACCAGCACCAATCACCATGTATTAAGGAAGTAAAAAAGTACATTTTGATTTCATGTTGACTTAAAGCAGGGGTCACCAAACTTGCCAGTGCCCTCCAGGACTGAGTTTGTTGACCCCTGACTTAAAGCTTTGTATGGTTGCTGTTTACAGCTATTTTTTCCTTCTCGTCCTCTCGCAGCAGACAAGCTCACACTAAAGAAAGACACAGGAGGGGAGACATAAAAGGCATATGACTGCACTTTTTATGACAATTACCTTTAGGTCAAAGTAGTTAACCCGGCGAAATTATCCATGGCCACCTCCACACTCAGCCTTCAAAACAAACCAGCGAACAGAAAGAGTTTTTTTAGCCCCTGGCTTTCGCCAACTGCCATTACAGAGAAAAAGAGAGTGCTAAGTGCGTAACAGAGGAGGGCAGGTGGAAACTAATTCATGCCTGAGGTGATCCGTAGAACATGGATCATTTCTCCACGCCTGTTTTCTTCTTTTTTGACTGAGAGCTGGGCATGCAGTGGTGAAACAGATCAATTCATATGTAATACAGGAAACTGTATCATAAATGCTGTTGGGCTACATAGACATGTTCTTTACACCCTTAAACAGGACGAATCTCACAAAATTAAAAGAAATGAGTCATTATATTTTGCTTTAAAAATATATTTTTTTTTGCATTAACATATTTTGCACTTTGACATTATTTTCATGAAAATTAAGCACATTTTCCACCCAAACTTGAATTATAGTAATAGAAAAAAAAAAAAAAAAAAACTTTATACACATCATTCTCATTAGTGTAATATGAAAATATAATGATATATTAATTTAATTAAGAAGTATTTAGACATTATGGTAGTTTATGCTGTACTGCCTTTTGTCTGATTTTTAATGTAAACAAAATTATCATATTACAGTCTTTTTATGGAGAAAATAGGTAATAAAAACACTATGACAGTTTTGGAAATCACATTGACTTATTATATTTTATAATATTTTAGAATGTTTTAATACTTAAAAATACTAATGATATTTTACTAAAAAGAATTTAAGTTGTTCCCAGGATGTCAAACCTGTTATCGAAATAGCTTCCCCTTATTAAAAATGATGTACACTCATAATGTTATTATGTTTTTGGGATGTGATTTTTTTTTCAACAACACTATTAGTATACTATTTAATATTTTGTTGGGTTTGCCATCAGGGGATGATTTTAAATAGACAACCCTGTTACCACAATTTTGTATAGTAATAAATCTGTAGAAATATCCACATTATTAATTCTTCAATACTGTATGTGTCACGGTCACGGTGTGTGGAGGCAGGCAGGATGACGAGGACCGACGCCCGACCAAGGTGGCGCCGGAGGGACGAGGGAGCAAGGTGGAGCTGATGGATCGGTGGGTGATGGTGGAGGCGAGGGAGCTAGGAGCCGAGGTGGAGCCACAAACAGTCCACAGGGGTGTTACAGTATGACAGAAATGAGAAGCACTTTACTAATATTTTACTAAAAAGACTTGAAGTTGTTCCCAGACTGTCAACCCTGTTATAGTAACTTCCCCTTATTAAAATGATGTATAACCATACTGGTTTTTTTTAGGGTGTGAACAAATAATAATAATATTTTGTTGGGCTTGTAGTAAATAGTCATAAATAGTCATATATTCCCTGTGTCTGTGTCTTGGACTTTTAGATGTAGTTCTGTATTTTATTGTTGCCTTGTTCTCCTCTTGTTTCCCAGTTTCCCTGCTGCTCCGTTCTCTTGTTTGTTGCCATGGACACACATTGGACCACTCCCATCTCCAAGTTAGTTACTACGGTTACTCATTAGTTAATTGGTTCAGTTCTGTATATATAGCCCTATGCTTTGTTATTTGTTGGTCTTACTACTTGTAAACAGTTGCGTTCCCTGCCTTGTTTTCTGAGTATGTCTGTTGTTTTTCTATTAAATTAGCTGCATCTGGATCCTCGTCTCTTCTCGTCCTTGCCTGCACATGACAAGTTATCCCTGTTACCACAATTTTATGTAGTAAAAAAATCTGTAGAAATATCAACATTATTAATTCTCTAATAAACACCTTGCAGTGTCATGACCAGAGCATAAGGCTAATATCAACACACTCTCATGCAAATTCGTAACTATTTTATGTTTTTGCGAATTGGTGGTATGATCTCATTCGTACACTTTCATATGTTCTGCTTAGTTACACTACATTGTCAGTGATTTTTAGTTTAGGGGTGGACCTTCATTCTTGTTTTCTAAAAGTCGCACGTTTTCACATTAATCACATTTTACAAACTCATATGAAATTGCTACCTCGTAAAATAGTTATGTTTTTTCATGAGATTGGGTTTGCTAATAGCCTATATAATGGCTAAATGAACCAAAAATGTCAACCCTGTTACAATAATTTTGTACATTTAAACAACTGGATATCTGAAAAAAATGTCAGCATTCAATTCTATATCATGTGAAAACTTTACAATAAACACACACAAAAAAGTTAGTGCTTAAATAAACTGTAAAACTGTCAACCCTGTTACGGGAACACTAGAACTACCTGGTTTAATGATGCATTACAGTATTGAGACTTTATGGAGAAAAATGTGCTTAATTGTCATGAAATTACTGTTACGAAGCAAAACATCTTAATATTCCTTATAACAGGGGTGAAATGTGACCTGGACATATTATTGTGAGTTTCACTAAAACACACTTATCCTCAGAGATTATTCTGAGTCTGGACGGATGTTGATGTGTTATTCTACATCCGTTCAACAGAAATAGTGGTGTTGCTGCAAAAGACTGTAGAAATAAATGAATGAAAGATCAAATGCAGGCAATTTTAGGAAATTATTCTGTAATTAAATAATTTGTATTGCAGGCCCAAAAGTCCAAAAAAAGAAATTCATAGATGTTTTCTTGTCTCCTGAGTTTTGAACTGCATATGTCTGCTTTGCATTTCTTCCTTTGACATCTTGCTGACATTGAAAAGTTATCTGTATGCATAATGTCTACATCCATTAGAGAAAAAAAAACATTACCTTCTGCAAAATGGTGGATCAGCATAGCAGATGTGTCTGTTGCAGGAAAACAGAAGTGTTAATAAAATATGAAATGAGTTACTATGGGGTAAACATCAAGCGTCTCACTTCTTTCTATAATTACATATTTCATATTCCTCCCTGACATTTTGCGATGGTGATCATTTTTAAGTGGGGCATTTGAATAATGTGCATGTTTTTTTTGGCACCTCTGTCACAAAATTTTTACTTATTACACTGATAGCGGCAAAACGTAGCTTTTGTGTTCGTGCTTTTTGTGTATTGAATGTGTGAAGTGCAAGGCTTTACAAAACACACCGTCTCCCCTCGGCTGCGAGAGAAAACACAGACTGTGCTGACTGGGTGGAAGAATTATACATTTTGGGGAGCTGAATCGATGTAATTAAAATTTGCCTCCGCTTTGTGGATCTCCTTCTCGTTTCAAAGTGGGAACCTCAGCAAAGTTCTTGTTTTCTTCAGCCCTCAAAATTGCATCAATACTATCGTCACTGACAGCCTGCTTGCGAGCTTCACAGGCTGCTGTCTGTAAGACAAAACATCTGTTTAGGTCAGCAATATGACGGCTGTGATGGGGTGATGATCTGTTTATTGCTCTCCATCAGAGCCAATAAAGGTTGCTTTTGTGTTCCTCATACTGAATGCTCACGTCAGGGAGCCTCTGCATGTGTAGGAGTTTCTGTGAGGGCGTATACATTTACAAAACAATCTCTGGCACTTCTGCATGGTTGCCTTCTTTAGAAAGGGTGGCAGGAATTGTCCATCCCTGTTATTGATAAGATTAAGCACTCAGATGATTAGCAATAAGAACGCAAAGAAGAAGCTGAATTAGCCTCACTATTGTTCATATTTTTGAACAAACCTGTAACCCTAAGTATTGTATTTCAGAGCATAAATGCACTATTTGTGCTAAAGACAATAATAACATATCCAATAAGGTGGCTTGTTGAGAATAATTTGTCATCGGCTACATAAAAAAAAAGCTTATCACTTCTGGTTGTTCGTTGTTGTTTTTCTTCAGGAGAAATCTTGGAGAATTTTTTGAAGGATATTTTGTAAATTATATTTAATATAATTTTATATATTATTACTAAATTGAATGTCTTTTTTACAGTTTATCATTATTTATATTAAATTGCATTTAAAAATTCTTATTTCAGGAAATTGTGTTAATAAACAGCTTCCTTGGACTGTTTTTGTTTGTTTGCTTTGGTTTTAACTGACCTTTCGCTAAGGCCCGCCTTAAAAACATTGCTAACCTATCCTACTTTAGCAATTGTTGAACAACATGTCAGCAATGGTGTGATCACATTTACCGTTGCTCTGTGACATTTCATAGACAGTAACAGTAGAAATCTATGCGATCAGCAATTTCGCGTGAAGACAAAAAATTTCCCCACGCAAATTTCAAGATTTTCATGTGAATTCGCCGGATCGACCAACAGAAAGTTGCTTGGTTTTTAAGTGACTTGTACACATTTTGAATGGATTGCGAAATTTTGATTGCTTGCAAAATTTTGCAGAATTTCCAATATCTGACTATGTGCATTAAGACCTATGTTCATATAATGGTACTGACCTATTTTTCTATTTTATTTACGTACAGAATCTCCACTTATAATTACTCAACAGTCTTTTATATATTATTATTAAATTTAATGTAATTTAATCACTTTTTAATTATCATTAATTCTGTTAAAGGGGTCCTATTATGCTCTTTTACAAAGTCTTGATTTTGTTTTGGGGGTGTACTAGAACAGGCTCTCATACTAGGTTGTTCGAAAAACACATTATCTTTCACATATTTTACATTACTTATGCTCAAACAGCAACATTACAGACTAAGGTTGAAAAAGTGAAAAAGCATAATAGGACCCCTTTAAATTATATTTTATTTTTATTGTTATTATTTAAAATATTAATTGTGTTACTGTGATGGTTCTTCTAAATATATTGTTTTTGTTTGTATTTGGTAAAGCTAAGACTACAGGAGTTTTAAAATCTAACCAATTATGAAAACTGGTTGCAGCACAAACACAAGGAGAACCTTCACAGATTTTCTTCCCTCAAATTTTAAACATGCACACACTACAAGATTTGAAAATCGTGGCGCATCACACAGTACAAGATATTATAAAGATGATCATGCCAGAGGGAGCGCCTCACGTGATCTCACGCAGCAGATCTTCATTGATGTTTCAGCAACTAATGTTTACATATTTTAACTGATTTTCCCACCTTCGCAGATAATCTGTGCTGAACATCGGAACCGATTGAGGTCCTCGACAAGATTTTTTCTCCGATTCTCGGGAGGGGAAAATCTGGGATAAATTGGCCTAAAACTCCTGTAGTTTGAGCCCGGCTTAACACCTATCCTGCTTAGCAATTGTTAAATAATATGTAGAACATTAGTAAAATCAATAACTTTGCATTTATTATTGCTCTGCGAAATATAAAATATTTTCAATAGCAATCTACATGATAAGCAATTTCGAGTGAGGACAAAAAAATTCGCCATGCAGATTTCACATGGGGTTCAGGTTTTTCACGCATATTCGCCAGATTGACACTATTGACAAATGGATCGCAAAATTTAGTTTGTTTGTGAAATTTTGCTGAAATCCTACAATACACTTTAAGATCTGCCCATACCTTAAGATCTTTGTTAAATTAATGGTACTAATTAATTATCATTATTTTATTCAAGTACTGAGTCTCCATTTTAATTACCCCAGTCTCCATTTTTACTGTTTTTTTTATTACAATCAGTGGATAAAAATGTTTTTCATTGTCATTCCAGCCAAGAATAACATCCATTCATATTTTTTGCTACTTTAATCACATTTTCCTGAGATCACACTTTTCACCAATATCTCCAGTTCATTATGAGGTGTTCTGTCAAGCTTGTCTGAGCGAGCAACAGCAACCAGAGGGGGCGGAGCTTAGCGAAGACTCAACTTTAACCTTTATGGAAGCCAATCAGGCCCTCTGTTGGATTCTGAGTCAAAGGTCTTGGTTGTTAGGTATATATGTACTTATTACTTCCTCTCCATAGACGTTCTATGCGGTCGACTCCAGCACTTCCCTCCTCAAGCGTCTCTCTTCTTTGGCCCACGCACCTGTCCTACACCGCCGTGATTTATGACTTGTGTGTTCTTCATATGCCGGACCGGGGCTCAGTTCCCGTCAACGGCGAAGCCCCATGTTCGCCATCGCGATGGAAAGTAGCCTCTCACTGCAGATGCTGGGGTTCAATTTAAAAATTATCTTCTTTGGTGCTCGTAATTAGCAGCCGGGGCCGCGTTGAAGACTCGCGCCTGTCATGCAGCCTGTTAAGTGGGTTCAAAGGGAGCACGCAGTGGCGGATCCGTGAGATCGGAGCCAGCGTTCAGGGGCCTTCTGGTTCGGCTCATTTTGTGGCTTCCCCTCGCGTTCCTCCAGCCCTTCACTTTTATCACGTATAATTATAATTCGACTTTTCACTCTTCTTAGCCTCCTAATCGGTCAATTATGGTGTAACACAATATTGATTTGTTCCAGGAGAGGCCATTACGAATGTGCGTGCTGGAAATCAGCTATAAGCACTCTAATATGATAAATGTTTTAATCCCAGGTTTCGTTAATGTGCCATCTCAAGCTGCTATTAACCGCCAAATAAATGGTTAAATTAAACTAGTTTGGCTTTTAGACATATGAGCTCCTGGATCGGCTTTTTCAAGGCATTTCGGCTTTGATGTTGAAAAGCGCCCTCTGTGTATTATTCCGCGGCGTGAAATTCATCACATTTAACACGAGTCTGATAAATCATCACACTTGCTGTGGGATAACAGCCATTAGACAAACGTGGGATCTAAAGCAATCACTCTGTATAAACAGAAAGACAACGGGTTTCATTTTTCCAGATACGCAGGTGAACGTAGATGGGTGTTTCTTCAACCATGGCCACTTATGGCCCTGTAAGGAACTTCAACAATGTACTTTTTACTTTTCCACTAGTTTAATTTATTTAATGTAATTTGTCTACTTAAGATGTCCAAAATATGTCACAGGAGATTTCTGTCGTTTTTCTGTACAAATGCCATTTCCATCACATCTCAAAGGGTATTTTGTGCTGCTTTCTGTATTTTATGGTGGAAATGATGGTTGTGGAATTGACATTTTTGGAATAAAATGCCTGCTTTGCCTTGATGAGGCTAATTTTATAGCTAACGTAAAACGTTCACACATTAAGTTTTCCATTTATATTTTTTTGCATAATTTGACAATTTCAGCTTGGTTGGAAATGACGCACAATAAAAATGCTCTGTTGACAATCAGTTTACCTTGATTTTGTTTCATTTCTGTTGTCTCTGGTGAAAAATTCACTAACTTGTCAAAAAAGCTTTATTAAATACATTTTGATCACATCTCAAATGATGCGTTGTGTTAACATTCTGTGGCGGAAATGATGGTTGTGATAATGACATTTTTCACATATTTGGAATAAAATAACTGACGCTCCTTTGTGTGAAACTATTATTTAATGCTAACTATGAAATTAGCCTTAGCAAGACAAAGGGGTGTCAGTCATTTTATTCCAAAAATGTAAAAAAAAAAAAAAAGCCATTATTACAAACGTCATTTCCAACACAGAATGTTATTAACACAACACATCATTTGAAATGAGAAAATGACTTCAATAGATACATTTTGATCACAAGTTAGATTGTGAAAAGAATATTTTTATTGTGCATCATTTCCATAAAATGACTGACGCTCCTTTGTGTGAAACTATTATTTAATGCTAACTATGAAATTAGCCTTAGCAAGACAAAGGGGTGTCAGTCATTTTATTCCAAAAATGTAAAAAAAAAAAAAAAGCCATTATTACAAACGTCATTTCCAACACAGAATGTTATTAACACAACACATCATTTGAAATGAGAAAATGACTTCAATAGATACATTTTGATCACAAGTTAGATTGTGAAAAGAATATTTTTATTGTGCATCATTTCCAACCAAACTGTAATTTGGTTCAATTGTGCGGAAAAAAATTTGAAATAATTTTATTGTATAAAAATATTGTTAAATGCTAATTATGAAAGTAGCCTTATCAAGACAGTTAAATTATTTTAATTAATAATAAAAATTATTATTTAATATGCTTTACATTCATTTTATTTAATATATAAATTAATTTAATTTATTATATAATACTATTAAAATTCATAAATATTTATTTTAAAAATATTATTTCAGTAATAAATAAGTGCAAGTGTAAAACACTACAATCTGTTCATTTGATAAAAATCAACCCCAGGGACAGGAGTAACCATAGCTGAACACCCATTCACAACAGTAACCCAGCAGCATGCACATTGTTTCAGCACAGTAACAGGAACAAACACAGAATGGGAGCATGTGGCCGCGTGTCAGAAGCCCTCCACGCCCGCGCCTGCGCCTGGGCTGAATACGGTGCCCGTGTTGGGTCGATAAGCTCCATACGGAGGGTGGTGTGTCTTGGGCCCAGGGGCCATGCAGTCTCAGGTCAGCAGATGGGCTTGTGATTATTATTTCCAGGCCTCTGTCTTACCTGACCACTTCCCCCTGCGCTTCCTGAACAGCTGGTTCACTCGCTTCACTGCAATGCTCCACGGATGGCCATTTTTCTTCTTGTTCTTTACTTTGTACATAATATAAATCTTTACTGTGACCCTGCTCCTGGCTTCATCCACCTGTGTCTTACCTCAGGCGATATCTCCCACTGAGGATTCTGCGTTTTTCTTCATCTTCTTCATCCTCGGCTGATAACCGAGAGGGAAGAAAGTAAACTCTTTTTTTTGTCACACTGAGTATTGGGCCGATATTGTCGAACAGGCGGCAGTACCATCTTTGTAATCCAGTGCAGAAAAGTGCTTCGGCAAGCAAGATTCTAGTGACGGGACTCAATGGAGGGACATTTGACAAGAGCAGACCCTTCAAGAGCAGAAGTGATGTTTGCTGTCACTACTGTATTGTGCTTGTAAATATTTAATCCAAGAGAGATCTTCACATGTACAGACACACAAGAGTGAGGAGGCAGCATTGTCCAAGCTCCCTCCAATGGTCTATTATTATTATTATTATTATTATTACTGTAATGTGCATACTTCTGAGAAAACAGGACAAAATGTAGACTTAAAATACATTAATAATAATAATAATAAATATTATTGTTATTCTTTAAAATTATTGTTATAATTATTTTTACATTCTAAAGTCTAAAGAATAATAATAATAGAATAATATTATTTAGAATTTTTATTTATTTTTAGAAGCTTTAAAGAACAACAACTGGAATAATAATTAAGATGATGATGATGATGATGATTATTATTATTACTACTACAACTACTACTACTTCTACTTTAATATGCAGAAAAAAGGTCAAAATATAGACTTAAAATAATAATAATAATAATAATAATAAATAGTATTGTTATTCTTTACCATTATTGTAGTTATTATTAAATTTTAATTAAGTCTAAAGAATAACAACAATAGAATACTATTATTTGTTTAAAAATAATAGCTTTAAATAATAATAATAATAATGATAATAATAATAATAATAATTATTATTATTGATACTACTACTATTACTGCTACTACTACTTTAATATGCAGCCTTCAGAGAAAACACATCAAAATATATACTTAAAATGCATTTTAAACAATAATAATAGTATCTGCTAAAAGATTATTTTGTCGACTTATGAGTACACTAGCATATATGTGTTAGCCTTAAAGCTAACAGACATGGACCACAAAACTTCAATTTTGATTCCATAGCATCTGTAAAGGGATAGTTCACCAAAAAAAATTAATTTGTTCATAATTTACTCACCCTCACATTGTTCCAAACCTGTATGGCTTTTGTTGAACACAAAGTAGGGTGTTTTGGACCCCATTGACCTCCATTGTATGGACAAAAACAATTGAAACATTCATCAGAATATCATCTTTTATGTTTCACAGAAGAAAGCAAGTCATAGAGGTTTGGAAAGGACATGAGGAGGAGTAAACAATGACAGAACTTACATTCACACACAAATATACAAACATCCAACCTGTGGGCAATACGGCAGTGACTGTGAAGTGTATGTTGACTTATTAAACAATATCCGTTGCGTTTCTGTCATGAGAGGCAGACTGTAGTTTTTTGGATGAATACCCTCTTTATGTGGACCAATTTATCACGCCACAGGGAAAAATGCTCTATATCTACATGAGCACCTGGTGTCCAGGCCCTTTCAACAGAGAAAGAAGAGAGAGAGAGCAGGAAAAAGATAGAGACAGCGGGAGGAATGGTTTGGATTACAAGTTGGCTGCGTTTCTGGTTTTGTTGCGAGTTCCCAAATGTACTCCTTTGCCAGTTCTAATTAAAAGCTCTTTGACAAAACCGTCAATAAAATGTATAATAAATGATATGTAAAGGAGATATAAACAATTTAAAGGTGGAAGTGCGGCAAAGACGAGGGATCAGAAAAGCCTGGCTCCAGAGCGCAGTTAAACTTTAACCGTGTCTCCATAGCAACATGCGGCGCGCGCGAGTGTTTGTGAATGCGTGTGCGTCTGTTATATGAGTAGTTGAGTGAGTCTGAGGCCTTTTGTTTCTTTCGGAAATACAAAGTAAACAACAAAGTAATCCTGATCAAACATGTTTATCTGCTTGGCCAGTCGTTTTGGGACCTATTCCGATAAAGAAAAAAAAAAGGTTCTTGGGGAGAGTGTGAGGGAGAAAACGCAACTGAACTGCCGGGAAACGTTTAACCGTACAGACAAAGAGAATAGCTACTGCTCTTTACAGCAGCCCGTAGACATCCCACGACAGCTAAAAGACTTGAAGGAGCGAACGAGCCAGTCAGATAAATATAAAGAGAGAGTGGAAAAGGAGGAAAAGAGCGAGCCGTTATTTATTGATAAGGTAAGAAGAAACAACTGCGAGGAAGCAGCGTTGAAATGTACCGCCGCGTTCGGAATCGCTGCTGAAGCTCTGGCAAGCTAAGGAGGCTTTTCAAAGTTACCGGTAGCAGTAACTACCGTGGCAGACAGCTAGTTTGGTCCATCCGTTTATACTGCTCCATACTACAGATGAATTAAATAAAAATTCTTGGTTGAAAGTGGAAATTCTGGATGCATAAAACTGAACTAAAAATGCTCAATTATAGAATTAACCTTTATTTTGAAACAATTATTATTATTATTGTTATTATTAGTAGTAGTAATAGTAGTAATTAAGAGTAATAATAACTTGTATTGATGTCTAATGTTATGTAATTAATAATAATTATAATAATAACAATAACAACAATATGAATGAGGCATATTGTTCTTCATAATAACTAAATACTACTAACTACAATTACTAATAATGATGAATATTCTTGATTTTCTTTAGTATTATTGTTGTTGTTTTTATTATATTGTTATTAATTTTAAAGAATAACATTAATAAAATATCATTTTGAATTATTAATTAAAATGATAATTCTAAGGAATAACACAATAATAATGATATTAATAATAACAATAATAATTGTATTAATTTGTATTGTAGTCTAATGATATGTAATCATTATTATTATCATTAATAATAATAATATTATTATAATTGTTGTTTTTATTATATTGTTATTAATTTTAAAGAATAACATTAATAAAATATCATTTTTAATTATTAATTAAAATGATAATTCTAAGGAATAACACAATAATAATGATATTAATAATAACAATAATAATTGTATTAATTTGTATTGTAGTCTAATGATATGTAATCATTATTATTATCATTAATAATAATAATATTATTATAATAATGAATGTTCTTGTTATTCTTTAGAATTATCATTTTTTATTATTGTTATTTATTCTAAATAATTACAATAATTATAATTATAAGTGTTAATATTATTAATTTATATTGTAGTCTAATGTCATGTAATTATAATGACAATAAGATTCATCTATATACTAATTCATGAATAATAATAATAATAATAATAATTTATTATTATTAGTGTAGGGTCAGTTGTGGCATAATGGTTAGAGAGTCTGACTTGTAACCCAAAGGTTGTGGGTTTGAGTCTTGGTACCGGCAGGGATTGTCACGTTGCTTTTTTTAATTATTAGCATTGTTATTGTTGTTGTTGTTGTTGTTACTATAATAAATAATATTATTAATTACTATTGATTAACAAAAATTAATATATATTAATTGATAATAATGATGATGAATATTAATATTATTCTTTAGAAGTATTATTATTAACAACAATCTGACATAATATTATTTTATTATTATTAATTTTTAATTTGTAGTGTAATATAATTTAGCTATTTTTGTGTCAATGCAGAAACAATTAAAAATATTTTCTTCATGTTTTAGTTATTGGATCATATATCATCAGAAAAATGCAATACTGGCTGATCCAGCATTTACTTTAGATATGCTTAAACTTGGATAATTTCACATACATCAGTGTCAGCAGTTCTAGTATTTCCAGTTTATTTTTTGTCTTTGGGACCCGTATGTGTCATGTTTGGCCAAACATTTTCAGTGGCCGGAAATGTCAGTGTATTGATGCCAAGTAACTCGGCCCTTCAGTGTAGCTTCTTCCGGCAGCCTATGGTAGGATTCATATCCCCTGAGAGTGTGTGCTGGGGGTTTCCTCTCCTCTTCCCTCCAATATGCACTCCAGGGGAAAAAAATGGCGTAGAAATGAATTATGGAAATTTTGATTGGAAACTTGTACAGTGTCCGTGTTTCATTTAGTCTTGCTCCATCCCCGGGCAGTGGCACAGCGCTGCTAGTAGCTGAGCAGGAAATATCGCTCTGACTAGCGAGAGCACCTGGAGGCCGGCACACTCCGAGAGGGAGAGCACGATTTATCTGCCGAGCGGCCTGGTGTCCGCCTGATGCATGCGCTCGTGCAGGTGTATTTTTTAGTCCCTGCTAGAGCCCCAGGGTGGGTGTCTTTTTATGCTGATCTTGGACCAGAGCTCTGAAAACGTAGCATCAGGTATCTCGTCAGAAAAACAGGTTCAAGATCAGATACTCAGCCGTCGCTGTGGGTAATGCTTCTCCATAATCATTTATTCCATCTGTTTGAACTGTACTGCAGTTTGTCTTCTGGCACTCCCAGTATGTGTCGTTGTTTTGAAGTTTGTGAAACAAGTTGAAGGAGAAAGTGCGGTGTATCAATAGGATTTATTTTGAATTCTCTTTCATTTTGGCCTTTATGATGCATTAAAAGATTTCTGGTGTGAATAAATTATGTAAATGTGATGTAAACACTTCCGTTACATGATCCTGAGTCCAACCCTATTATTGTTTAGAAGTTTTCATTTTAAGGTTTGTTTGGTCCAAAAAAATATATTATATACTGTATATGAAACATCAGTCTATTAATTCCTTAAAGGAATAGTTCACCCCAAAATGAAAGGTTTGTCACCCTCACACTCATGTTGCTACCTTTAACTTTCTTTCATCTTTGTGGTGCAAAAAGAGAAAATTCAAAACGTGTTTTGCATGTAATTACAATGAACAAGGGCTGAGGCGTGAAAAATTCAAAAAGAATGCAAAAACATCGTAAAAGTGTAACTTGTGCACTTTATTCCAAGTCTTCTGACGTCATTTGCTAGCTTTGTGTCAGATCTAACTTTCTTTGACACGTTAATGAATAAAGTATTAAAGTATTAATGAAAAAATAGTTCTATTGGGTCAAATATTTTGAACGAATCAGTTGATCTATAGTTTACCAAACCAGACTGAATGATCTTCCAAATCAGACTGATTTGGTTCCCGAGTTCAACTTGACAGCTTTAGTCATTTTTTGATTGATTGATGAATTGTTCTTTCTAAATGGTGAAGGTGGGATTTTGTTGTCAAAATACAGGTTCAAGAATATGAATGTTTTGCTGTGTTTTAAGACCAAATGTAACTGTCTTGTTGGCTTCAGTTCACTGATTGTTACAGAAAGCTGCAGTACTTTGGTTTCGAAGCTTTGGTTCCTTTCTTTGGTCATTTTCCTCAGATGAGAATGCAGTTGTTAAGAGAAAAAAAACTATTCTTTTAATGCTGTTTTTTGTTTTGTTTTTGAGACGATCAATCTGAAATACTCTAGAATGATTCAAGGAGCAGTTCACTGAAAATTCCATCATTTACTCACCCTCATGTTGTTCCAAACCTGTATGCCATTCTATCCTTTGGGAAGATAAAAGAAGATATTTTGAAGAATGTTTCAACTGTTATTGTCTACAATGAAAGTCAATGGGGTCGAAAACAGGCCTTAGTCTCCACTTGCCAGGTCTTACAGGTCATACACGACCCTTAAAGTCATTCAGGTTTGGAACAGCACTAGGATGAGTTCATTTAGGGGTGAACTATCCCTTTAAGATTTCTGTATGGTATTAAGTACACAACACTCACTGCAAAATAGTTGTGAAAACCTTTCCAGACCTACTGATATGCAGTGGCATGATAGCTGTTCTCGCAAGGAATCCCAAAAATATCAGTGAACTCGGGAGTTTAAGGATGAATCTTCTAAAATTGGTGTTCTAATCTGCTTAGCCGCTACAGGACATGTTCGGTGGAAGTTATTCCTGTCGAAGGAGGTTTCTACAGAAGAATTAACCCCAAACTCCAGGTAATTTCAGACTTTTTCTTGCAACTACTAACTTTCCTCAGAAAACAATCTATATTAGACAGTAGCATGTAGAAAGTTATTTAGCATTTTGCTAATGAACTCCAACTTGCTAACTTCAATCAGTAGGTCATTATTAGCCTTTCTTAAGGGTTAAAGTACCTCAAAATGACCAGTTTAGTGCTAGGAAAAACCACAACTCAAGTACACTCTAAAAAATGCTGGGTTGTTTCAACCCAACTTTGGGTCAAATATGGACTAACCCAACCGTTGGGTTAAATTTTTACATTAAATTTTTAACCCAAAAGTTGGGTTAGTCCAAATTTGACCCAAAGTTGGGTTGAAATAACCCAGCATTTTTTAAGAGTGTAATGATAGTGAGGTTTCAGCACACATTACCTCATAGCACCCAAGGGCCGGTTATATGTTACGTAAGACGCTCAAAGGAAAGAACGTATCAGTCGCAGGTGTGTGTACGCTGGAGCGTGAGGCTAATGGTAGCCTGTGGAATAGGTCTGTCTGGATAAAATGGCACTATTCCATGAAATCTCTCCAAACAACACCCCTGCGGAATGGGACAATGGAATGGCCCGTCGTCGCTGTGAAAAAGACAGCTCCTAAAAGCCTTTACATAAAAAAGCGCCTCGGCAAACGTCCATTTAAATCATGTCATCACTTCTGCACCCGGCTGTAAATATTGAGTGAGCGAAACTCCAACAGACGTTAAGGCAATAAAGCTTCCACGGTTTTACAAAACAAGAGTTGCTAGTCACTCATGGTTTTGTCGGCGTTCAGATTTGTAGTCACTTCTTTCTCATTACCTGCGCCGTGCCAGAAGGCAGCTGTAAAATTGATTAGGACTGTATTTTGCAGACGAGGCCTGTGTTCTCTCAACCCTGAGTTATGATTTCACACAGATGTAATGCTGAAGTGAGGATTTAATTTTACACAGACGGTATGTCACCAAAGAGACACGATGTCCAATTGTCCATAAAACGGCTGTCCTTTGCACAAGGTGATTGAAACATAACGTAATTACGCCTAAACGCTCTATTGCTGTGAGGACGGATTTCATTCAGAAATGAAATGCAGAGAAAGCCAGGAATATTTTCATTGTTGCAAAGATGAAGCATGTTTTTTGAATTGCACTGTCATGTTTGAAAACCGCATTTAAAGCAACTGTACCTTGAAATATCAGTTTAAAAAACCTTTTTGATGGTACTGGACTTCTAATAAGTCGAATGGCTTCTGTTTCTTTCTCACGTTTCCTCCAAATGTCTGTTTTGGGACTATGTAGGTTTGGCGAGTGGGTATAAAATTACATGAAAAGAGCTGACTGTATTATTGCAGCAACAAATACACAAGTCCAGCCAGAGATGGTCTTATGGTGTGTTCAAGTCCTCCTGGGAAGTTCGTATTTGCAAGTTGGGAAATCGTAACAACGACGTCAAGTCACTTTGGTTGGTGCGAGGTGGCGATGTACCATTTCTACATAAAATTCATCAAGATTTTTTAACTCTACTTCTAAAACTTGATGAATAAATGTGCTTAGCGTTTGTTTAGCTTTTTTATGTTTTTATTCAAGTTATGAAGGTTCAGTAAATTGAATCGTAATTCAATTTATCCTAATTGTACAATACAATGGTATTTTGTACATGCAAGTTGTATTGTAAATGAAAAAAAAATATATAAAATTTCATTCATTTTAACAAATTTACCATCAACACAGATGCTACATTCATTGCATCCGTTTACTGACTGATGGAAACTCAGGACTAAAAGAAAGTTTTAAATTTCCCACTCAGAATTACAACTTTGTGGTGGCAATGGCATTCGTGTGTAACTCGTAAATTTGATCTATGACTTGAATGCACCATTATTATTGGGAGATACCAGGGTCCGCAGCTCTACCATTGAGGAAAGCGTAACAGCCAACTTGGGTCACACTTGCTGTGAAAACTAAACACATTACAGCCTTGACATTATGGGCTATGTTCTCCTTCCCTGTGTACAGTAGCATTACGCTATGTTTGCTAACCTTGGAAGCTTGCCTTAAAGTGGCTTCAGTACAACGATCCATATATTTACAACAATGAATTCTACTCACTTAACTGTAGGGGGCTCCAGAGTTGTAAAAATACTCAAAACTGCCAGTAGGTGGAAGTAAATGTCTTAATGAATAAGCCATTGGTTCATTTATTCATTCATTCGATTCGTTCAAACGGCTGATTTGATTCAGGAATGAAATGGCTCTCTTTATGAATGGACCTTTGAATCATTGGTTCACCCGATTCGTTCAAAATGTGGATTATTTTTTCTGATGAATGTGGTCAGCCCTCCTATAAAAACACTCTGCCGTTCAGTGAAACATAAGGCACAGACCAACTGCTAGCTGAGCAGCAGGCAGGCCTTCAGGCACCAACCGCCTGCTCTTTACCCACGGGTAGTGACGATGCCATCCGCGCCTCCAGCCCTGCTCCCCATCTCACAGTCTCTCTCTCTCTCTCTCTCTCTCTCTCTCTCTGTCTCTCTCTCTCTCTATCTCTTTCTCTGTCCGTCACACGTGCCTGTGGTGGAGACCTGGCAAACAGCGCTGTACCTTGCCAAGGAAGATTTATACCTGGAGCTTGACCCAGTTCTGTTTGCATCTATATTAGCGAGGACAGAGGGCTGGGTACAGGGAGAGGGAAAGGTCATCGAGAGCCCAGGTACTCCACTGATGTATCAAGATGATGGACCTGGCTAATTTAGTTAGCAACAGTTGTCCCCTCCGCCGCCACAGATGGTCCGCAGTCGCCGCAGCTCAAGGCGAAGGTTTAAAAACGAACACTTGAACTGAGGCTTTAAAGAACACAGCCCTGTACATGAGAGAACACGCTTACGTTCTGTAGAGGCTGGGTGTGTAAAATTGTGCACAGAGGCAATTGTAGATACAAACAAAGCCTACAAAGAAAGATTCAGATCAATGACTTCATTCATTAGTATTCACAAGTATTCACGCATGAAGTTTGTTTCTAGCATATGTACAGTATGTATTTGTACATTTGGATAGACACTGAATCAAACAATATCAGGGTCAAAGACACATTTTATTAATTTATTAAAAAATTCATTTTTATTAACTTTAAACCAGAGTTATCATAGTTTGCTAAAACTAAAACAATCGAATAATATGTATATATAATATAAAATAAAATTGTAATACATTTATAAAATAAATGATAACTGAAATTAAATTAAATATAAGAAAAAAATATATATATTTAAGCTAGTTGCCAAGGGAACATTTCTGTCAAGGGAACAAACTAAAATAAGTAAAACTAAAATAAAAATTAATAAAAACTATATAGACATTTTTTTTTTAAAATCCAATGTACAACCAAATACAATAAAAAATGACAAACAACAAAAAAATCTAAAACTTTAATGATTAAATCTTTTAAATGAAAAATTTGAAATATAGACATATAGACGTGTTTTTTTAAAAATCCAATGTACAACCAAATACAATAAAAAATGACAAAACACAACAAAAAAAAATCTAAAACTTTAATGATTAAATCTTTTAAATGAAAAATTTGAAATGTAAAAATAAAATTACTTCAGTGAAAACTAGTATCTCCATGATATAAAAATAACACTGATTTATCATAAAATGACTTGAATGCACCTCTTCTATGATGAGAATTTTTAAATGTATGAATAAAATATCTTTTTGATATTTTTTGGGCCATTAACTCAAAATGTCATGTGGTGCGACTCCCCTAAAACTTATTTATAAATCTATAATGCATGATATTTATAATAAATACTTTTTAACTTAAATACATATTTAAAAACTTATTGAAAATAATGATCAAGTACACTGTATATATTCATGTATCAAATATTTAAGGAAAATATTTTATTACTTTTTACTTGGTTACACCACATGACATTATAATTGAAACTTTTCTTGAAAAGGGTTTGAAAGTTACAATCACATAAAACCAATATGAATACAAGGAATACATGGCACACGTATTAAATTATTTTAAAGGGGTCATATGATGCGATTTCAAATTTCCCTTTCTCTTTGGGGTGTTACAAGCTCTTGGTGCATAAAGAAGATCTGTAAAGTTGCAAAGACTAAAGATGCATGATATTTATAATAAATACTTTTAAACTTAAATACATATTTAAAAACTTATTGAAAATAATGATCAAGTACACTGTACATATTCATGTATCAAATATTTAAGGAAAATATTTTATTACTTTTTACTTGGTTACACCACATGACATTATAATTGAAACTTTTCTTGAAAAGGGTTTGAAAGTTACAATCACATAAAACCAATATGAATACAAGGAATACATGGCACACGTATTAAATTATTTTAAAGGGGTCATATGATGCGATTTCAAATTTCCCTTTCTCTTTGGGGTGTTATTTTTTTACTTTAAACCGCATAAACACATTTCATTACACCAAATACACAAAATAATGTTCTTTTTAGCAGCATCATATGACCCCTTTAATAAATTTTTCAAAGGTTTTTCTGCAGGGTATTTACCTAATTCAGCACTTTTTTTTAATGAGTTTTACAAATATGTATGAGATCACCCTGTTACTTCATACAATTTAATTTCTTTGCTAGGACAGTTATTAATTGTGTGTATTATTTTTACTAACGTTAAATAGCATAAGTGCTTTTTGGTGACTGACAAAGCTTGGACTCTAAAAGAACAATTTTATTTTAACACTTTTATTATTTTCAATGATTTTCCTTCCATTTGATATATTAATGTCATCATATTTAAAATCATCATCTCATCATATATTTGAAGGCCTCACTGTTGCATAATAAAATAATCTATAACAGTCCACTGAAGGGCAATAAAAATCGCATTCTTGACTGTAAATGATTCTCGGCGAGAATAATAACAGCGGCTAAAAAATGTGTTTTGGCACAGACTCATTTACATGATAGAATAACCTTCCAAAGAGGAAAAAAAGGAGGAAAAAAAACAAGAGGATAATATATGCAGCGTGTTTGTGGTCATGCACTTCAGTTGTTTATTACCGAGAGAATTGTATTAAATCACCCCACAAGAGGAGTGTGTCGGGGGGGGGAAGACAATGAAGCAGGCCTGTGGATATAATGAACTCCTGTGGGGATAAGCACACCTCACTATAAAGGCCTAACCACAAATTAAGTGCTTGTTGCCATCATGTCTTTGTAGAACACAGGCATAGATATAACCTGCCTGACTACGCGTCGCATTTGAGCTGCCGTTGTTGTCTTTTTCTCTGCTGAAGGAAAGACAAAGACGAGAGACGCTGTGGCCCTTTCCCATAGCGGCTGGTGGCATACTTGCCTAGAACACAGGCGTAGACATAACCTGCATGACTATGTGCCGCGTTTGAGCTGCCGCTGTTGTCTTTTTCTCTGCTGAAGGAAAGACAAAGACGAGAGATGCTGTGGCCCTTTCCCATAGCGGCTGGTGGCATACTTGCCGTCTTTTGATTCTCTTCCATGTCTGTGTTTATAAAAGGCGGTCTAGTGAGCTCGGTATTGGCTTGACACTCAATTTAATGGGTTTTTTCCATATTTGATCAAACATTTCAGAACCCAAAAGCTGCTTAGGTGTTTTTATAAGCATTACGAATGGTCTGTATGACTAGCCGAGTAAGGCCAAACTCACAGAGGACTATTTTATGTTCCCAGAGGAATGTTTTATTTAGATGGAGCGCTTCCATAGCTCAGGAGACTTCACAGTTGAGTTTCAGTGAAGTTTCACCTCCTAGCAGCTCCATATACAGCTTTGGATTCTTCTTAGAACTATTATGACTGAATTTCTGTCACTGTCTTTATTTTGTAATTGTTGTATTTTCTGCATATGTGTGTAGCTAAGAAATATTTACTTATTGTCATGAATCCCCCAGCCTGGCAATATATATTAAACTGTCTAGTACGGCAGCTGATCCCTTTGAAGCTTTCGCCAAATTCAAGAATTACCAATAAATGTATTATTTTCAAAAGTGGTCCTGACTGAACTGTATATAATATGTACATAGTTTTCTACTCTAGTTTTAATTTTGATTGCTTCTATATTTTTACATAAAAATGTAATATTTTAAATAAGGCTATTTGAAAGAAATATTTGAGATCATACTGAAATCTGTGACTTTTGTTTGTAGATTCGGTGCCTTGGCAAGTTTGAGAGACTGTTGAGATCTCTCCTGGAACTCTGGAGGAAGCAGATGTGAGTTCTTGGAGAGAATGACGCTAGCAATGCCAATGTCATGGGTTCGTTTGCTGGGAAATTCATGGCCTGAATGTCTACTTAGAAATATAACGAAGGATCATCTTTGCAGGGGAAACATCTGAGAAGTCGGAAATCCAAGCCAAAGCCTCCATTTGTGCTTCATTTGATCTCACTGGAGATCTTGGGGAAACAGCTGAGATATTATAGAGATGTCCTTTGTGGGGTTTCTATCCAGCGCTGTGCTATTTATCCACTACCTGAACAATACAGGTAAGTCAGTTGAGAAACTCATCACAAAGAACTTTTCCCCCTCGAAACAGGGAGGCCCATCCAGCAGCCTTTAATCAATACAGGAAACATGAACTTCAGGGGACACGAGGAACCTCTGACCGCAGATGAAGATTAACCACCACTGCCTCGGACACGTTGTGCCCGTCTTCATCTCCACAAGCTCCGACTACCAACAGATCCATCTATCACCAGCGATCAGATGCTGTTTTTCTAACCAAGCAACACAGGGTGACATGTATTTTCCGCAGTAGTCCAAGGTGAGCTTCTGTATCATAAATCACATCAGACAAAGCCCAGCTTGACCTCTAAATGGGGAAGATATCGTCGTATTCAGATTCTCAGTGGTGAGGGTTGCTCATAACCTCGGCCGTTTTTTGCTTGTCTTAGTTTGAGTTTTGAACAATGTTTGAGTAATCCCACAGGCCAGGCGAGAATAACAAACGATCCATGTCTTGAGCCCCATGGTGTGTGCTTTCCAGTAGACTGAAGCTCTCGCCGTGTCTTCCTGTATCAGGTAGAGCGGCAGTTCGCAACTGGTTCTCAACATTGGATGTAAAGTGTTGACCAAAGAGACTGAAATCAATTGATAACACACTATGAATTAATAATGTGACAGTCTGACTTACCATTTTGTTTCTAAATGTTCTCGGTAGCCAATAATTATTTTTATTTGTTGGTCAAACAACATTGGACCTCATTTATTTCATTGTATGGACCAAAAAATCAAAAGCTGAATGCATATAGGCCTTAGTCTGGTTAGACGATATATTGAGTTTAATGTGGATGAAAACAAGGCTGTGACAGATAGACTTACGGTCTTTACAATGGCATGTGCTGTAAAACGATCCTACAGTAGGCCACGTAATTTTCACAGATTTCACAGATTTCAGAAAAGGTTTTTAGGGTTTTTGTCTCTTGAGGATTTTTTCAGAAAGACGTTTTGTCACTGAACAATGCATATGCTGATAAATAACAGTACAGTCCATTGCATTTCAGTCCCTCACAGCCTTCCCGTCAGAAATGAAGTGTGACACTACCCTGACTAAGGTCTATAGCAGGGCTGTCCAAACTCGGTCCTGGAGGGCCGGTGTCCTGCAGAGTTTAGCTCCAACTTGCCTCAACACACCTGACTGGAAGTTTCTATAGCCTTGTCCAAATACCCACACTTGCGGTCTTTGCACTTGACCACTTGACTACTTATATGATGTATTTCCTGTATTTGGCCCAAGTGTTCAAGTGAGCATGAAGACCACAAGTGTGTGTCGAACTTTTCATTACCTGATGGGACACACTTATAGTGTTGTAAAAATGCAAGTGTTTACATAGCTTTATTTTAATTTTAATTTTAAATACTTTGCATTTTAAAATCAACTTCTAAATGTCTGTTCAGCAGTCCCTATAACATGACATAATTTAATTTGTGGTGCTTCTAATTAAGTGATAAAAAGCAGTTGCAAATGTTGTACAAAATAAATATCACCACTACTCATCTTTGCACCAATAAAACGTAAAAACACTGTTTTTCTACCAAATTATATGTAATATCTAATTATTATATTAATATTTAACTTGCATTGGAAAGGTTTCCGTGACCTCTCGTGCAATCTTGGCAAAAAGTCTCATGATTTATTTCCAGAACATGATGCATGATGGGATACACTAAGCCTCGAATAGCGCTCCGGAGCGGTATTCGAGATAGTGTGGATTTAGTGTGCTTTAAGGGCACTGCTCTTTGCTGTTTTCAAGATCTGGGACAGTCTTGCGCACTTACTTCCTGTCGCACGCACGCGCTCTCAAGTGGCCAAGACCGCAAGTGTGGGTATTTGGACAAGGGGTATGCCTAGTAAGAGCTTGATTAGCTGATTCAGGTGTGTTTAATTAGGGTTGGAGCTAAACTCTGCAGGACACCGGCCCTCCAGGACCGAGTTTGGACAGCCCTGGTCTATAGGTTTGTGGGTCAATGTATTTGGTCAAAAATGCATTGATACCCCTTGTAAAAAATAAAATAAAATGCTGAATGTGCATCTTAAAAAAATTTACTTGCAATGTACTTGCAGATCTTATAATATTAATAAAAAGTAATATTAAAATTATAATAAAATTAAATAAGAATTATAATAAATATGATAACAACATTATATAAAATTCTAATGCAACTAAATAAGATATTAAAGAAAATGCCACTTAAGTGTTCTTAAAGAGAGACACTTTCATGACTTTTCTTAACACACTAGAGTACACTTTGTAATAATGTCAAATTAAAAGTTTTATTTTATTAAAGTGTAAAGTTTGTTTTGTCACAGTCATTGTTTTAATAAACTTTTTTTTGTGCATGCTTATTTTGATGTGTAGACTAACATACTAAAGTATTTGATTATAATTATAAAAGTTTCCATAGAAATTACATTAAAGCATATTTTAGTTTACCATAAATGCTTGTCAGTACATTCGGCAGTACACTCATATTTCAAAGACTTTAATAATGTAATTAAGTAATTATGAACATTACATACAGAGATGTATTTAAATCCTACTTATGTGGGTTTAAAAGAACTCTAAAGTCCAGTTAATTTCATTTAATATAAATGTACTGTAAACAGCAATACAGTTTCATTTAATTGCAATTAACAGTCTGTAAACATTACATTCAGTTCACAACGGGATAGCTCACCCAAAAATGTTGTTATTATTTACTCAACCTCAAGTTGTTCCAAACCTGTATGAATTTCTTTTTCTGCTGAACATAAAAGAAAATACTTTGAAGCATGTTCATAACCGAAAAGTTAGTAGTAGTCATTGACACCCATAGTATTTTTTTGGCACCTGTTTGGTTACCCACATTCTTCAAAATATCTTCCTTGTGTTCAACAGAAGAAAGAAGCTCATACAGGTTTGGAACAACATGAGGTTGAGTAAATAATGACAAAAAAAATCCTCATTTGTAAGAATAAATTAAATGAAAACGATCCAATTAAGTATATTCTATTTCCGTACTAAGTCATCTTTTTAAAACTGTGCTAAAATGTGGCCTAGAAGGACTTGAGGAGAGCACAAATAATTTGTGCTTGAAGATCAAGTCTGGGTGAAGTATAAATTGCTAACACTCTTTGCGATACCCATGCCTGTTTGTCTGCAAACCGAGATCAGAGGAAGCGCAATCGATGTCCTCAAACTGCCTCTGGATCTTCATTCTCCAGGATTTGATGCAACCTTCCCAAAAGTGCATCTGCATACCGTTTAAACTAGTCTCCACCAGTTCTCTGCACATCTTATGAATTCATGTGCTCTCCAGGTACATTCACGGTCCCTCATTTCAGCCTAGTGCTCTGCAGGCGACCGCTAGTTTCTTTTGTGTTAATTAGTCACTTGCCGTGCCTTAACAACCCGAGATCAGAGTCAGCGGGGCAGTTTCTCTCTGTTCTGCAGCCTTTGATGATGGTTTGGTGAGCGGGGCTGGAGCTCAGGAGCTTGTTCATGTGATAAAGCGCCGCCCTGAGCCGTTGCACTTTTTCCCATCAGTCCCTCGGCATCCGGGAGGACGCGAGTACGGCTTGCCCTGCAGTGCCCACATTGGTTCTTATTGGCTATGCTATTTTTTCCACCAGCAATCCTCATTCCCTAGATGAAGGACACTTACTGTAATATTGCCTCAGTATTTCCTAGAACTGTGGAGGCCGAGTTCCATTTTTGCAGAATTCAAGCGTGTCTTTGTGCAGTATGAAGTAATGGTGGATTAAGGAGCGTGGAAAGGGATTTCGGGAAGGGCGCAGACCGGTTTGTGTCACTGACTAAATTTTGGAATGCACAGGTCCCATTCAGAGGGTCTCGCTAAATTATTGATCAATGAGACGAGTGGTGAAAACACAACTTAGCACTATGCACTCTTTTCCCCCCCTCTCTCTCTCTTTCAGATACATCAAGCCCAATGTAAAAGCTCCACGGTGCAAAAAAGCCTTCAAGTTCAGTTCAATTATTCAGCATCCCTCCCCGATTATGAATTACTGAGGTAAAAGCATGTTCACGTATATGGCTGTGCGTTGAGCTCAAGACACAAGTGACTCATTGGGAAGATAATGAAGAGAGGCTGTCATTACAAAAGGCGGTTTTAACTTGGAGCAAATGATTGAATGCATTGTGGAGTGAATGTGAAATTAATATGAACACCACTTACTCTTAATTCATGTTCCTGGTGTTATTGTGGAGGGTTTATCGCTGCATGTTATTCTACAAAAAATAGCCTTCATAATCAAAATGTAATCAATTGCTCTTACTCTGAAACTAAGTTGTGTTTCCACTGATGTCTTGTAAGCCACATGTGCTACTGGACAAGAGGTCAATGACATACAAGAGTGTTGATAAAGAAAAGGAAAAAATCATTTAAAAATCTAGTTGCCAAGTTCTTAGAATGGTACTCATTGTATTTATGTTGGTTTCATATGGTTTTGAAAAACTTTTCTATCATTTTCAAGAAAAGCTTCAGTTTAATAAATGTCATGTTGTGTAACTATCAAGTAAAAATTTACCTTAAATTAACATTAACATAAAATTTTTAATGCATATATTTAATTGTTTTGAGGTTTTTTATACCACATAACATTTGATTTGACAGAAAAACAGTTCAAATATTAATAAGTAGTGAAGCATTTTTGATAAAAAATACTGTTTTTCTAAGAAAGAAAAATTTAATTATGCCAAACTACTTAATAAGGTTTTATTTTCAAGAATTTAATTATTTTAATGAAGCTTTTAGTTTATATCAACACATTTATGATATAACATTTTGGACTACAGAAAAAAAAAAGAAAATTTCGAATTGAATACAGAAATTTGAAACATGCTCATTATTTTAATGAAGCTTTAACTTTATGATATTATATGTATGGTATAAAATTTTTGACTATATGTACAAAAAAAACAAAAAACAAAAACAGAAATACAGAAAAATGTGCAGAAAAACATGCACAGTATTTTAATACCTTATGGTATTTACTTTATGATATAATCACAATTATGATACACATTTTTGGACTTTATGTACAAAACAACAACAACAACGACTTTGAAACAACTTTGAAAAAGAATAAAATAATCATTTTTAATACAGATATTTGAAACTGCTCATATTTAATTAAAACATGCTATGATTGTTAACTGACATTCATTTCTGATTATGGAACAGCCACTTTTCACAATCCAATCAATTCTTGCCCTTTTTTTCTTGTTGAATATCCCGTTTCACTTTGAGATGCATCATATTATACAGTATAAGTGAAACAGGAGATGGACGATTCACACAGACTTTTAAGAATTGATGTACTATAATGTGCAATACTTTGTAACCGACAAAAACTCTTTGTGTCAAAGGAGTTTTCCAAAATGTGATTCCCTTTACTCAACCCCATAGCCAAATTCAAGTTCCTCTATGGAAAAACAAAACTTCAAACTGTCTAATTGTGCCCCGTTCTCTTGATACAACAGCGTTACAATGCAGTCACAAGGCTAAATCCCATCTGTTGATGCAAATAACTCGTTGGCGTCTATCGAACCATCAGCTCTGGTGAAGTGAGTTTGAGTGCCGGCTTCTGTCGAGAGGCCCCACTCGGCTTTATCTTGGCTTGGCGTTAGAGAAAAAGCAGATGATCCAATAAATTATCGATAACGCCCCTGTAAACCCAAGCCACTTTGGCCGCGTGGCACTTGGCGAAGAGCAGGCGGCCCCTAATCATTAATTCTCAGCAACTGCTCCCTGGCTCACGGCCGCTTTTTCTAGCCTCTACAGGCTCAAACTCTGCACAAGGTGTTTGACTAGACTGCATAAATATTTTCATTGAAGAGTTTCTCTAAATGGGCAAAGTGCACCCTCTCGTTTTCAGATTACGAGGATATGAGAAGAATTATTTAAAGGGAGACTGCGAGGACAGGAAGCGAGCCGAGAGAGAGACAGGAAGAGAAATAATAAGAGAAAGCAAATCCATTTGACTCGCTGCGTTAGCTTCTCTCTTCCCCATCAGTCCGTTCTTAATGAGCGTTCAGTTGTTTCCAGACCCGGTCAGGACCAGGGCCGCGGCTCCTCGTTATTTCCCGAATCACTCCAGCCGTGCCGTTCGAGGCAGGGCTCGATCGCTTAAATTCTTACGCTGGGATAAGCATTGGTCTGGCTGAGTGGGGCCTAGTCATTACATACAGGGGAGCTGCGCTAATGGAAGCGGGGCACGGGGAAAAACCACTGCCCTTTCCCTCGCCGAGAAACTCACTCTGGCTTGAACCTTTTATTAGACCTTGCAGGTCTCGATATATAGGCACAAAGAGCAAAGGCCATTTAAGCAGACTGTTTCTGAGGCAAAAGACATTGTTGTTCGTAAGCGCTTAACAGGTGAGTGAGGCACTGCAAGTGTCTTCAAAAGTCTCTGACGGTAAGTTCAGATCCTTTTAAAACAAATAATATCTCAGTTCCTTCTCTGAGACAGTACATTTTGCTGAGGTCTCCTGCTTCTATTATTTTGCCTGTAGAAAAAGAGCCGGGGGGGAAATAGCGCTAAATGCTAATGTTAAACAGACAGATTTATCTGTCACTTGGTAATAACTAGCCAAATTAGACAGATGCTAATAGAAAGGTGAAACTGGCAAGGTAAAAGAAATATCATTTAATTGATCGTTTTAAAGAAAGTTTTTGTTTACTTTTGTACAATTAGCAATTCTGGTACTGTGTTGTAAGCCATAACACCAATTCATGTCCAAAGTAAAGCTCTATACTATCCATGTTAAAGCTCTGTACTATCCACGTTGATTTTATACCTTAATACTGTATCTGATGTCAACAATTGTCTCGTTTACTTCAGCAGAAACATCACAGTGTTTGTACTTAAAGGTTAGCGATTGTAGCTGTTTTGCTAACATTAACATTAACTGCCCTCCAATGGCATTTTCTGACAATTTCTGATTGGTTGCTCTTCTGGACATGCAAGCTTCACCCCTAACTCTTTTTATGTTGATATCAACCTTATTTTTCAACACTGAAGTAAACTATTTTCTATAAATATCGAAACTCCTGATTCATTAGCCACTATAGGTAAATAACTAGGAGAATAACAAAGTGCAGTAGACGCTAAAGCAGTTTGTGCCACAAAACAGTGTTTATGATTAAAATAATATGATAACAAATAACTATAATCTATAACTATAGCCGAGGATGATACATATACAGATAACTATAATTATAAGTTTTAACAATTGTTGTAATTCATTGAGAACTACAACACAGAGAAAAAAATATCATTGGAATCAATTCAGGATGATTTTTTTCCAGCTGATGAACAATAAAAACATTGACAGAGCTCGAGCATTTAAAGCAGCAGATGACAAAACTGCAGTACTTGTGGACTCTAATATAGTTATCGTTATCTTTACAGTTATTGTTCTTGGTGTGAACGAGACGGCTGCCACAGAGCTATTTTAGTGATATCTACCCGGTGTTTAAGCATAGAATGTTATTCCAAATTAAAAAATGAGGTGTCCTGAGCAATGAAAGAGCAACCTCTGAGCAATAAAGATGTCTTCTGGTCTTGCTCCTTCAGTTTAATCGACATATGGACCTCATAAGTGAGTCTAGACTCAAAAGACTCCCTGTGGAGGACATGCCAGTTTGAATAAAGTGCATGTATTGACTTTATCAGAGAAAAATCAATATGGACCTTTTCAAATAGCATGTTTCATGTCCAGACATTTGATTTGCCATAATTTTTATGTTCAGCCTCAGCTGGGAAAGCTGCTGTAATTCTCTGCACCATAAATACGTTCCTGTATTTTGAAACCGGTTGCTATTGCATTAATGGGCTTTTGATGCACAGCTGGACTATCGATATGGATGTTTCGAGGTGCGAACACAACGCTACACACTCAGTGTTTGTGTGCCTCTCCTGCTGTTTTTTTTGGGGGGGGGGGAATCAGGGGGGATCAGGGTGTATGAGAGCATGCACGCAGAAGCCAGAGCCCCCGCAAGCCCCTCAGTTCTTCTTACAGTGTACAGTTTAAAAGGCTTGCAGTCTCTAGGGTGAGAAAGAGGCAGAGAAACAGAGGCAGAAAGAAAGAGAGAGACTTTCATTAGGCAGTCAGGCCTGTGACCCAGCTGGATGTGACTGCCAGTTGGCTGGGCAGTATTTGCAGCCTGTTTGTATGTACGCATGGATTCAAGCATACACATAAAACACACTCATGCATGCTCGCTAACAACACCCTTCGTTATTAACAGCATTCCTGGACACTGCTACACACACAGACTCCTTTTCACGATGGGTCCACATTTTTAATGATTTTTTCAAACAATACGGCTTTTATGCATACTGTAAACCAATCTCCAGACTTTAAAAGATCATATAAACAATCATTCATATCCAAAACGAAACCTACACTGTAAAAAAAATTCTGTAGTTTTTACAAAATAATTTTGGCAGCTGTGTTTGCCAGAATAATTTAGTAAAAAATACAGAAAAACTGTAAACACATTTACAGCCCAAAACTGTACATTTTACAGTATAAAACTGTAATTTACAAACAATAAAATTTGAATGTAAACCAGTAAATTCAACAATGCACACTGCTATTAAAATCTGTTTTGTACATACTGACAACCACCATAATAATGCAGGTGGTAAAAGAGAAAGCCACATGAAGAATCAAAGCTCATCACAAGTAGCTTCGCCACAAGCAGAAGTATATACTAATATGCAGAAGGAGTCATTCATGCAAACACAAAACACCATCATGGTAACGCACATGATACTTAAATAATGCATTAAACTTTCATTAAACAACAGAAGATGTAACATAAAGCCCAAATATACATAACTAATAACAAAAACTATTAAAAAAACATGATTATTTAAACAAAATACTTTCAAATGTGGAGTGTCATGCAGGGAATTCTGGGAATATCAGTTTACAGTTTTTGCCTGTAAATTATACATTGATTTGTTATTTTTACTTCTAAAACTGTAAAATTAACAGCATTTTACTGTAAAATTACATGAAATGTCTGGTTAGATATTTTACAGTTTTTCCCTGTATATAGTACTAGTAATAGTAACCTATTAACAGTTTTTTTCCGTAGCGTTTTTACAAAATTTTACAGTTAAAATTACACTTATTTTTTACAGTGTAGTAATTATATTGTTTCAGAAGCATCAGTCTATTAAAAAAAAAAGCTGCATAATATAATTACGGATTGCCTGATATTAAAATTCTGGACAATACCAATAAATCAATAATTATTTCCATCATTTACATTATGATTGTCCATACAAGAAAATGGCCAAAAAATATATTTGCTAAAATATTTCTTGACATATATTTTTGGGCCAATTTTTGTATAGTTTTGAAAATATATTTTCAAAATATAAGTGTATTTAAAAAATATATATTTTACAATATATTTTGTATATTCCTCCATATATTTAAATCCAAGAAAATGCATTCACATGTCACATTTGAAGAAAATCTTTGTTGTCTATAACACATGTGAAAATATAACTCATCTGAATAAAAATCAGCCGAGGAACATACTTTACAATGTTCGTTCGTTCAATCAATCAAGATTTTTTAAATTGTATTTATTTATTTTTGCTGTATGAGTGATATCGGATAAATGGCTGATATTAAAAATCTAAACTATTGTGTGTAAATAATGTGTAAATGTTTTAAATGCTACAAGTGAAATTAGCCTTCACAACATTACAATGTACAGTTTAAAAATACTCTTTCTGCAAGTTGTCGCTATACGCCAGTAGTGGGCGCCAGTGATTGTCTTGATTAATGAGTCACTGAATTCATTTTCAATTCATTTATTCAATTCGTTCAAAAATGCTGATTCATTCAGAAACGAATCAGCGATAGCCTACTGTGTTGCTCGGAGACGCAGCGGCTGGCTGCTAATCCTACTGTGGCTTCGTTTGGAGCCATTTCGGTTGGCGAAAACAAAAAAATATAAGTTACTCAATATTAACTTCTTGTTTAACAAATTGTTATATAAAAACAAAATCACACACGCAGTCATGTTGTTGGTGTGAATGTCAGCAGAATACAGCTGTAATCAGCGATTATTGTTACCTCACAACCTAGTATTTGGTAATTTGTTGTTCAACTATATAGCTAGTGCCATATACGACTGCAATAGACTCAAAATGACTGAATGAGAAACAGGGAGTTAAAGTAGCCTAGTAGACCCTTTGTGGAAAAAAAGAAAGATTTTATCATAGCTTCATGGTTGTGATTTTGAATAGGAACTCTTTCTTTTGTCTGCAATACCTTTATCCTCTTTTGTCTTTCATTTTTTTAAATCTGCGTCACTATTTCATAAGATTAAAATTTAGTGTGTTTCGTGTGCATAACCTCACTCATGAAAATTATGCCCCATAACCGAGAAAGGTTTTTCAGATTATGGATGTTCCTTTATGCCTATATTTGATATGTAACTTGCTCCAGGCACAATGTTCCAGATATTACCCAGCTTTCCGTTTAGCAGTGTTTTAAAGGAATTCAATATGCGGTTTTCATGATTCCAAAATATGTCTTCTTATTCCTTCTAATGTTAACTGTTTGTGTGCTTCATATGTGTTGTGTTATAGTCAAAACCCCACTTTATTATTTTGCACACAAAAAAAAAAGTTTCCAAATGAATCAAACGATTCTGAGAAAAGACGTCAGAATTGCGTGATATAAACTCGTAGTTGTGAGAAAAAAAAAGTCAGAATTGTGAGATAAAAAGTCACAATTCACTTTTTATTTTTTATTCAGTGGCTTCCATACATTTGTGCTTAAATAACAAGCTATATTTATATTGCTACTGAATTTATGGAGCAATTTTAATGACTATGTTCAAATGTTTGTGTATGACTCTGTGACAGTGCTATGGGATGTGGTATTAAAAAGAGCAAAAACAAAGGCAGATGCAATAGTGGCCCAGGTTACACAAGCTCAATAAGTTATCATGAGCGATCCTTTGGGTTCATGTCAAAGGATTCAACCCCCGCAACTCCTGTTGTCAGGAGAACAATGGGTATTTCACAACTTTACCAGGTTGGCGTTGAAAAAATGTTACCAGAATAGGATAAAACAAAGAAAGCAGGCCAAAGCCGAACGAGGGCAACATCTACCCCTCCCAGAGGGAGCAGCAGTGCTCCCCATCCCTCCCCTTTAAAACTTTGGTGTACTACAAAGACACTAAAAACAAGGCCCGCACGAACATCCACTGTGTGCAAGACTGTAGAAAGACACCTTCAGAAATAAGAATGTTAAGTCAAATTAGAAAAGAATGTCAATTAGCTTAATGTCCGTTATCTGTAGGAAAAACCTGCAAATCACTAATGTGAGTAAAAATAACTTTTGTTTTGACTTCTTTTGAAGGGTTCAAGCCTTAATTAGGAGGGTCTGAGCCTACAAATGGCACCATAATTCATACCTTGATGGATGTACATTTTTCAAAAGTTTTGGGTCAGTAATATTAGCCTATTTATTTATTAAATTAATACTTGTATTCAGCACTGGTGCTGAGGGCTGGTGCATTAAATTGATCAAAAGTGACAGTAATGCCATTTTATTGATGTTACAAAAGAGTTCTGAAGAAATGCTGTTCTTTTTGTACTTTCTATCCATCAGAGAATCCTGAAAAAAATGGATCACTGTTTCCAAAAAAAATATGAAGCAGCACAACTGTTTTCATCATTGATAATAATGATAAATGTTTCTTGAGCAGCAAATTAGAATGATTTCTGAAGGATCATGTGACACTGAAAACTGGAGTAATAATGCTGAAAATTCAGCTTTGCATCACAGGAATAAATGTAATTTTAAAATATATTCAAATAGTAAACAGCTATTTCAAATTGTAATAATATTTCACAATATTACAGTTTTTATTGTGTGTTTGATAATAATAAACCAATGTGTCCTTCGTGAACATAACAGACTTCTTTCAAAAATATTTAGAAATCTTACCGACCCCAAACTTTTGAACAGTAGTGTATAAAAATAGTGAATAAAAACTGTGTAAATAGATGCATCTTTTTTAAATGGCTCATAAAGGTCAGAGGTCACATCTAATTATTTTGAACCCAGGTTTTCTGGACATTTCTGTGTACTTAAATTGTCTTGCAAAGACAAAGAAATTTCATCCACTGAATGACTTGCAGGTTGTTTTAATTCAAATTAAATATTGCATTTATAGGTCCATAATTATCATAATCTACATTTCTTTTGCTAGAAATTGACATTTGAGTAGAATATTGGAATTGTAACTGTGTGTCTAAATGTTAAAAATGTTTTCATTTTGCTATAGTTAGTACTCAAACACTGTGTAACATGATTTTACGACATATTTCAGCTAAGGGAAGCACTAAGGCAGACAGAAACTTGTTTTATCTTGTTGTATCATCGTTTTGCATTATGGGACAGTTTCTCAGGGTGTCATTTGCTGCTGTTTGACTCCAGACGGGTCATCATGTGCTCATCTCCGGTGGCCGTGAGCCATCAGCGTGACACATCAGGCATGGAGAGGCAATCACGACAGAGCGGCCGTATATTTATTTATTTATAATACCAGCATGCGTCCTGACTGACAGAGTTCCAGAGGTACAGCACCGGGCCGGAGTGTTTATCTCTCTGGACCGATGCCACCAAAACTGTGACGGCGCTCCACTGAGGTGCATGTGCATTTGTGATAGAAGAAGGAGTCAGTCAGTCTTTGTCGTGGTAAGGCAGCCGGCTGCAACGCTGAGCACACGGGATGAGGATTGTTGTCACATCCTACACTATGCCTGAGCAAAAATCATAAACACTGATACCTGGGCGGCGAGCAACTCTGGGACGATTATTTAACAGAAACGAGAGAGCCGGCCGATCATTGCCCTGTCAGGCAGATGTGTTATTCAGAGGCGATTGGCTTATCGTGTGGCGAGCGCACTCAGTCGTACTTGGGAGCTACAGACCTTGAAGTGATGGGCAATCACATGGCCTCAGGCAAAGAAAAGTGAGAGAGAGTGAGAGATTGCAACAGCCATGTTTGCTCATATGCCATAATACACATTTTCACATTAGTATTGTCCTATAGTTATATATAAATGTATATATATATATATATATATATTCCCAGTGAAATTTTTTTGTATGATGAATTAAAAAAATAATAGTAAGGCTAATCATAATGAAATTCCAGTGAAAAAGATTTCTATGATCAATTAAAACAAAACACAAAACAAAGTGAAGCAAATCATAAATAGTGAAATTCCAGTGAAACCCCAGTGATATTTGTTTTTTTGATTATTGATTATTCTCAAGGAATTTTATAATAATAATATAATTTATGATAATGCCATTTAAAATTTATTAAAGGCCATTTAGCACAATTTAAACTGTAAAACAGTTATGAAACACTGAACAATTGAGTATGACATGAATTAGCAAAAAATGTTAAAGGTAACAACATTGTTATTGGTATGTTTGTTTTGGCCAACATATACTGTAATTTATAAATTGCCTAAAATTATGTAGGAAAATCACATGTAAAAAAAAAAAAAATCGGTAAAACACATTTGTCACGATCACCAGCTGGAGTGCCCTGGTTGTCCATTAGTGGGCACTCCATCCCAGACTTCTGCTACTCTCAAGGACTTCATTCCCCATAATCCTCTGCCTGGTCTCATCAGCACTCATTGTTGCACCTGTGTCTCATTAGTAAGGTTAGCTCACCCTATAAAAGCCCAGTTCTCTCTTTTATTCTTTGCTAAGTCTCGCTAGTGTCATCTGTTTTTCTAAGCCTTGTTCCCTGTTTCTTATGGCGAGTTCACGCTGCACGATTTTAGCCTTGATTTTCACTTGCCGTCAAATGCCCGAAATCGGAGGCAAATCGGTGCTCGTTCACGCAAGTGACAATCACGCAGTGTGAATTATCAAAGACGCAATCTGAGAGAATCGCAGACGCCTGTGAAATATTTGGCATGCTAAATATCTGGACCTGTCGTCGATTCAAAATCCTGCTGTGTGAAATGAGTTCTTACTGAAAAATACATCAGTGATGACCTTCAGCCAATGAGACCGCAAGATACAGGGCAGCGGATAGTTCGGGGAGGAGTTCGCGTGATCTCAGGTTATCACTTCTTGTGTGCGTTTGGTTGTGAAACGTAGTTTGCGGACCAGACAGAGTTGCCGGCGATTCTTCCTATTGTAAAGTCATGCAGTGAGTAACCTCCTGTCGCCGATCCATCGTGCAATGTGAACACCGCAGCAACTAAATGCTACCCCAGATAGTCGTGCGGTGTGAAAACAACGGTGATCCGACGACTTTGAAAATCGTGCAGTGTGAACTTGCCGTGGTCCTGACTTCCTGGTCATGTTACTCTGCCTGTTTTTGGTTTGCTCTTTTGCCTGTGATTTCTTTTTTTTTTTTTTTGCACTGTTATTGTCTGGACTGATTACCTGTGTATATGACCTCCTGCCTGTTTCTGTTTGTGCACACGGAATACTTGGTTTGAACTGTTCTGGAGCAGTGTTGTAAATACAACTTAACCACTGATTTCTAGTCGTATCCTCTTTTGGAAGACCAAACAAAGTAGTTTCGCTTTCACAACAAAACACACAGCGCCTTCACGACATGGCGGCGGCGGCAGCAACAATACTACAGCGAGAATAAAAGTTACACCTTCTTTCTTTGCGTGAACATTTGGGCGGTGTTATGCAAATCTTCCCACATCGTGACGTAGACATGTGGGGGCGTGTTTAAACGAGGCATTTTAGGAGGGCGTGGATGAGTCTTAACTTTTATAAAGAATATCTCTTTGCGTTTGAGACTTTAGTCTTTGCAACTTTAGGGATCTTATCTATTCACAAACAGCTTGTAACACTCCAAAGAGAAAGGAAAACTTGAAATCGCATCATATGACCCCTTTAATACACATTTTTACACTGTCAGAGTAGAGAGAGAAAGTGACACAGTTGCCCTGCAGTTTCCATCACGCCTCAATTTGAGCTGATTCTGTCAAACATTAATGTTTCAGGACAGCAAGCAAGTCATTCACCAGTCAGCAAAACACTTCTCTTATTTTGCTCCCTGTCATGTTTCTCCCCAAACTTTCAGCTGGGGAAAGATACTTCTAATCAGGTTGCCTGGGAACAAAAAGTGTTTAATGTTCTAATGGAACGACAGAGTTCCACTTTTAAAAAGCCACACATTATTTGTAAAGTGACTTCTCTGTGTCGTTACCTGAGTGCCGGCGGTTTATTTTTACCTCCCTTCTCCCCTCCTCATTCTTTAGCCGCTTCGGGAGATGGCGTTAGTTTGGCTTCATCTCTGACAAAAGATAAATGAGCTCGGGGTCTGTGGTGATCCACTATGGCTGCCAGGGGGTTCCAAAATAGCAAACTATTTTTCATAACGGGCCAAGTGATATGGAGTAGGATGCAGCAGGCGGGCTAACATTTACCATCTCCATGTATATACAGAGATTCGATTCTTTTCCTTTTCGTTAAAGTTAACTTGAGAAGTTAAGGTTGTCTGTTGCTCCTGAAGGGTGTTGCGACTGAACGGGAGTGGGCTAGTTTGTCCGTCTTTCTCTCGCATGTCTTCATGACGGGCTCAGATTATCTCTTCATCATTTAGTATACAAGGTAGTTTAATGTGAATTGACAGTATATTCCTCCCTACTAGTTGTAGGTTCACAGTTTTCCAGTTGGAGATATACAGTTTATTATTATTAATGAAACTTCGACTCTGATCGGAATTCAGAATCATGTGTCTACATTACAGCATCTGTTGTACTGTATATTTAAACATTAATAGTAATAGCATGTCTAAATGTAGACAAATAATGCCTACCTTGCTGTAGTTTTAATTCCCAGCATGAACAAACAATACAATTTTCACCGGTTTGTAATAATACTGTTTTGAAATGTATTTTTTTTTAAATGTAAAATAATTTAAGAGATGAGTTTATATTGAGATCGGGGATATTTTATTGTAGACATCAGCACAGATGATGTTGAAATCACTTTTTAAACTCTAGGAGACATATGCGAAATTACTGGGTTTTTCTTTCTCATGAGGAAAATCAAGACACATCGTTTTTTAAGAGAAAAAACTAAGTTTAATTTTTCCTTTCAATAATTTATACTGTTATCCCACAGTGTAGTGCAGTATGGTTATATTTTAACCGCAAATTACATTACATTACATTTACATTTAGTCATTTAGCAGACACTTTT
>NW_015629520.1:1001721-1014615 GCF_001515625.1 Sinocyclocheilus rhinocerous
AAATAAAAATAAAACAAATAGATAGAATACAAAAAGATTAGAAAAAAAAAAGAAGAAAACAAGCAGCAAATGAATATAGTGCTAAAAGGGGCAATTTTTTTGTTTTTGTTTTTAAGAATAGAGTTAGAATAGAGAGTGCTAGAGTTAGAGGGTCAAATAAAGATGGAAGAGATGTGTTTTAGCCGATTCTTGAAGATGGATAAGGACTCAGCTGCTTGGACTGAGTTGGGCTGGTCATTCCACCAGGAGGGAACATTTAATTTAAAAGTCCGTGAAAGTGATTTTGTGCTTCTTTGAGATGGCACAATAAAGCGCCGTTCACTTGCAGAACGCAAGCTTCTAGAGGGCACATAAGTCTGAAGTAATGAATTTAGGTAAAGGGGTGCAGAGCCAGTGGTGGTTTTGTAGGCAAACATTAATGCCTTGAATTTTATGCGAGCAGCTATTGGTAGCCAGTGCAAATTGATAAACAGAGGTGTGACGTGCATTCTTTTTGGCTCATTAAAAATTAAATTAAATAATAATGATTTAATAATTTAATTTAATCATTAAATTACCTAGCCTGCATTGATTTTGTATTAAAATTTGGAGTATTTTATTAGAATAAATTACTGTTAAATTTACAATGTAAACACTCTAATGCAATTCCACTAAAATAGCGAGCACAGTTCCTGTGCAAATCAAAACCGTGTTTGTTATACTTCCTAGTGGCGCCCGGCACCTTCCCTGCCGTGTGATGTAATTAATGTGGTGCTGTAGAACAGCTCAAATCCTTTGATAACCTCTGTTCTGCATCTCAGATCTGGCCATTAATCATCCTCACAAACATGAGCGAGAGAAGAGGGCAGAGTAAAAAAAAAAAAAATCAAAAGGAATAAAGGAAGAAATAGATGAATAACTATTTTTTTTTTTTCCCTCAGGAAACTGTCCTGTGTCAACAGGAGCAACGGTGGAATTTGAAAGAAAGTTCCCATTTAAATGAGCGCTGGCGAGCCGCAGAGGCACTTTGAAGAGCTGTGAGCGAGACACAAACAAGAGCAGCCGCCTCGGCCTGCGTTTCAGAGCTGTCGTTGACACCTGATGAGTGATCAAACGCCGCTTCCTTCTCCCTACAATCCTATGTTGTAGTCTTGTAATTCAGCAGACCATGTTACTAGAATGTCCCTATAATCAACATTTACAAAACCCTCCCATCACAGCCTTGTGCGCCCTCAAAAAATGCTCTTGTGGCTCTGGGATTGTTGTTTTCCTTTAGGGAACAAAACGTGCGGAGCTAAAGGCTGTGTTTGTAATAAATGAATTGCTATAGTTATTTCGAACTTGTTTCTTAATGGCAGGAAACACAATAGAGGACTTGCCTGCTTGGCAACAGGTGGCACAGCGAGGAGCTTCAAGTTATTGAATGAATACCTTTTTACAATTACTGCATGTCTTTTCACGACTGCATAAAGGTATGGTTGAGTTTTAAAATGAAATGGCAAAATGAATAAAATATATCAAGGCCTCCAACATGTTCTGAATGCTGTAGGTCAGCGGTACAGACGACACATTCAATAGAGTGGATTAATGGGTAAAAAAAAAGACATTTATGGTTTCACTGTCAACAAAACCAAATAATTTGATGCTGAAAGCTCTCTTTGGCTTTTTTTGAACTTGCCAATGTACACCTTTGCACGTTTTCAGACAACTGTGGAGAAAAGTCTGCTGAATAGATTTAAAGTTAATGGAACCCATTCCTTAAACTCTCGTAAATACATTAGTAATTCAGTGTAATTAGCACATAAAATGGACCTTCCCAAAAAGTCCTCCAGATTCATAAACACTTCGTACACCTCAGATTTAATAGCTAAACATGTAAATGTTATTGAATTCCAATCATTCATAAATAGATCGCTTCACAATTAGCATAATCCTCACCCATGAATTACAACTAGATGACTTATATGTAGGAACGCTGTGGGATCTTTGGACTTCCTTCTTATGTTTGGTGAGAATATATTTACATCAGAACGACTTTATGAATGATTTACACAATTAATTTTGCTCTTGTCACAGCCTATTTAAATCCCATATTTCTATACAAAACGGGATGTTCAATGAGAAAAAAATGGGTTGGGATTTTATCCTTTGTGAATTGATTGAAAAGTAGGCGCTACATGTCAGAATAGAGCAAGACTGAGGGTATATTTACATGACAACGATGTACTAAAAAAAAGGAAATGTTTTTCCTTTGCATTCTTATTAAAATTATCATACAGACAACATTGTTGTAAAAGCAATGCCTGTTCCCATGGATCCGTGAGAATGACTTGAAAATGCATACAGCCAGACCAATGCATACAGACCAATGCCTGTAGACTGAACACTCAATACGCATGCGCATGACGTCACTGTTTTCACAAATTTGCATTTTTATAGTTACACGGAGATGTAAACGATATTTTTTTCCAAAACTTGCACTTTGAAACCCATATTCCATTGCGTTTTTAGGCCCTCAAAACACCATTGTCGTATAAATGAAAGGCCAAAAGGCATGAAAACTCTTCCATTTTTAGCTGAAGATGGTGTCGTGTAAACACTCCTTGAATGTGACTTTACTAAAACAATGGGTGAATAGCTATTTGCCTAACCTTAATGGCTAACTGAAATCAGTGTTGGAGAGGCGAGGCTATTAAATTAAACAGTAGCTAATTTCAAAATAGTAGCTTTTCCAGTAGATTGCCACTTTATTCCAAGGAGTAGCAGTTTAACGCTACCAAATAATAATTTGCTAATTTGAACTCTTTCCCCACCATTGACGTAATCTTCCAGCTTTCCTTGTTTTCACTGTTATGTGGAAGTAGGCACTATTATACATCTTCTGAAAGAGTTCTGAATCCCTGGATCAAAAAACGTAGAAGAAGAAGCAGAAACAAAACGATCGCTTATGTAAGCAGATAAAATAACGCGATCATCAAACACAAAAACACCCGATGAAATGTCAGCCCAGGACTGTGTCAGCGATTTACTCCATATATGTTTTGATCATCGTTCTGAATCCGATCTGGATGTAGCCATTTACAAAAACTTGAGTTTCTCAGCTTTTTTTCAAAATGTTTTTTTTTTTTATAATAATAAATCTTACCTACATTCAAATGTTGATAAAAAAAATAATGCATGAAGCTAGAATAAAATGTTTTCGTTTGTTTAAAAGCAGAGGCTCTGTTCTTTTTTTTAAAATATTGCATGTTCAGATATTCATAAATCAAAATGTTCTGGGGGCCATGAAGGTTTTGCGAAAATGATAAAAAATGCTGGCGGTGGCTGGCAACTTTTTTTTTTTTAAATGCTGCCGGGGAAAGAGTTAATGTCACAACTGCAAAATAAAAAACGTTATCTTTTTTTATCTGTTTGTACCATAAAAAATTATACAGCATTATACATGGTCATTGCATAGTTATTTAAAAAAAAATATATATATATATGACTTAACCAATTGCTAAATTTGTTAGCAACTAATGTGGCTAATTACTGTTTTAAAATGTTGAACTGCTTTAAATTCTGATTAGCTTTTCACCTTGGCAAGCTAGAGTTTCAAAGTAGCCTCTGGCTGAAGCATTCACAAATCAACAGAAGCAGTACATTTGGACCAGTAAACGACCATTCAGTCTGTGGTTAATATGTCTGTCATGCGGTGACATACTGCTATTGTTTTACTGTATATGACAGATCAGAGGAACAGAGTTCATTCTCAGTCTGTTGTTGATTTAATTGTAGCCCATGCCGCTGTGGGCTCATTAATTTAACGTTTGGAGCCGGTCTGAGATCAGCTGAAGTGCAGCGGTGAATGACAGCACTCCAGTGGTGCGGGGAAGCTGAGGTGAAGCCTGCCAGACCGGGCACACCTGGGCCTGCAGGCAGATGGTAAGGGCTCAGAGAGGTTACGCAAAACCGTGCCCAGCCATATGTCTTTCAACAGTACAGAAACTTCTGGAAGCCGCGAGAGCTCCATCACGGCTGCGAGCCGAACGAGTGCAGACCGAGCGTGTTCCAGCATGATCTCAGACCAGGTGTTGGGCAAATTGTTTCCTCGTGCCTTCCTGATTGGAGAGCGGCTGGAGAACAAGAGGAGGGCCGCAGCGGCCACATGGATGAGTCATTGACCTTTAGTTGAGAACAGGAGCTTCACGAGGAGCCTGATGGTAAATCTTCACTTTTATTTTGTGATTACTTTATCATTGCTAGCTTTAAACAGACAGTATTTTGTAATGATCTGATACATTTGATTTCTCCACATGGTAAGTGTTTTAAATAAAATTTTTGCTAAACTTTAACATTTTTTATGATGTTTTTTGAACCTACAGATGATTTTTACTGAAAACAATTTTGTCATCATTTACTCACCATAACAGTTTGCAGAAGGAGATATTTTGAAGAATGTCCAAGCTGCTCATTTCCACATAATGAAGATGAATGGGGACAAACGCTGTCAAGCTCCAAAGTGGCCAAAAAGCAACATAAAAGTATCATAAAAGTGGCTATACGACTCGTACACTATATTTCAATCGTCTGAAGCCTTATGATAGTTGTGTATGAGGAAGAGACCAAAATTAGTTTTCATTGAAAATCTTTCTCTTCACCATAGCAGACAACAGTCTGCACAACATAGCACAACACTACTACACGACTTGAGATTTGTTGAAGGCACTCAAGTAGTTGAAGAACATTGTCCCAGTCATGCCATTCAAGAGCTTTCTTGCTTCTATATGTGCATATGATGGAAAATCCAACAATTGCAGCCTTGAAATCAGGAGTATCAGCTCCTAGTCAAGTTTCTAAGAGAGAAAACCATCTTTGCAGTCCCCATGGATCCTGGTGAGATCTGAGAGTCTTTCCTTTCCTTTATCCAGTGATCTTACGTTGTCCATAATGACTTATGATATGTAAGGTCTGTATCTTTTCCATTCCAGTTCCAATGGAAACGCTGGCCTTGGATTGTAAACAAAGGATGAAGGTCCAGCAGCTGTTGCTTTGTGTGGGAGAATCAGTCTTGCAGTTCGAGGTTAGAACAATAGTAGAAATTCCAAAAAAGAAGGGAAAATATTTCCTGTTGATTGCTAAATCAAAAATATGCTTCCTTTGCCACATAAAATAGCATTAAAAATGACGATTAAACGGTATCTGATGTTCGCCCATGCAAACAGCATTTTCTAGAAATCCAGAAAGCATACAAGGGCACTTGTATGTCCATATTTTGAACTTTGGGCTATTTTTAGCCCCAGGATTTAGGCTTAAGTGATCTAATTTTTCATGGTAGATTTCTGTATTATGGTAATACTGAGTCTAGAAGAGGAGCGAGCTTAACCATATGCCAAGCATGTATATTTTCACCAAGCTTATATTTTTCTAGCTAGTATGCATTCAAATTGGGAGCGGAAAAGAGAATAAGAGAAACACACAAGCCAAAATGTCTGTAATACTTTTGAAAAGAAATGCAGAATTTTACCAGCCAGAGTAAATGAGATTTGAATGATTAAAAAACACCATCATATATAGGATGTTTGACCGTTCATCACTCTAATCACCAAAGACCCGATAGCTCTTCTTCCCGAACACAATGCCAGCCTGTGCTGATAGCAGTGCCAGCCGTGTCTGTGATGGCCGCAGGAATGATTGATAGATAGAATTATATCAAGGTGACTTCTCTCCCCCTCCATCAGGTTGTTTAGCTTGATCGATAATAAGAAACACGTTTAATAGGCAGAGCTGAACAGTAAAAGGCCATTCATCGGTGCAGTTAGCATCTCCTCCCGACGTCCCCAAGATGACACCACACCATAAACCTATGAATCATTGTTATTCATCTTTACCAAAGCAGACTTGAGGAGCAGTCATAAACATGGCCTAGTGGGTACTGCGTGTGCTTTGGACTGGTAAGCCATGGTGCTGATGTAGGCAGTTTGAATTTGAATCTAGCTTGTAACATTTCCAAACTCTATACCCTCGTAAAAACTAAGATATACAGTAGTTTATTGTTACTAAAAATTATGCAGAATATATTAGTATATTATATAATTAGTAATAAATTATATAAGGAGATTCCATACTTTGTTACAGTTTGCATGTTTTTGCATAATTTCTGTCCTTTTTCCACAATCTCTGTAAATAAAAATGAAGCAATTGAATTTAATAAAATAATTATTGAAAAAAAAAAAAAAAAGCTACTAACAATTTAGTGAATGATTTAACTGATAGGCCAGAAATAGTTGCATTTATATACAAAAGCACATTATTTCCCTAGAGTGTTTTTTGCTTTGCTTGTTTTTTTATTTATTTATTTTTATTTTTTTAGATTTTATTTGTTTTGTGTTTGTGTCTGTGTGTGTGTATAGTGTTTTGTTTTCCTTTGTGCTTTATTTTTGTTTGGTATTTTTGCTTTTTGTTTCTTTTTTCTTTTTTTGTTTTGTTTTGCTTTGTTGTGTTCGGTTTTTGTTTTGTTTAGTGTTTTGTTGCTTTGTTTTTGTTTTGTTTTATTTTGTTTTTGGTATTTTGATTTGCTTTTTATTTTGTTTATTAGATTCTGTTTTTGTTTTATTTATTTATTTTGTTTTGTGTTTTGGTGCTTTGTTTTATTTAATTTCATTTTGTTTTGCTTTGTTTTGTCATTCTTTTACAGTAGTTTATTTAGGTACTATATCGTGTTTAGTTTTCCACAAAAACAAAACTGAGGTCCTGAGGCTTTGACGGACACCCCACCACAGCTGGTGTTAAGCAGAGGTGAACGGAGAGGAAGAATTTACTGTTTGGCGGCTTTCATTGCAACCCCATCATGGCTCATTGCCTCAAGGCAGAGGTGTAGACTGCAGACTGAAGGAAAAGCCCTTTAAATGAGCAAAGGGTTGAATCGTTCATGCCTGTTACACGAATGAAAGACTTCCTCCAGAGAGCAAGACACACAGAACACATCCACACAGATGCTCACACACACCCAGTCGGACCCTCAGAGGGGACGTGACCACTCTGATGAAATAATCACTTCAAGATAGATTTCCTATGGCTGGGGCAGACCGAGAGAGACCAGCGGGTCATTTTATTAGAAGGGAAAACACACACACACTTATGCTCTTTCAGTCTGACAGACAGGGGGGCTTTGCATAATTCTGGTGAAGATGTCTGACGTCCCCCGGTGTGATGTTGGGTTTTGCACGAGTCTCCCTGGTGATATTATCAGAGGATCACCTCAGCTGCAGTTCAGGCCCCTTTTATCCATCCTGTTCTCTGACCATTTGGCCAAATGCCCCTTCACGCATCCAAACACACACATAGCAGACGTTGCCTAAGGGCTACAGCAAATCCCAGCATCCACACAAAGACTAGCCCCATGCACAGGGCCAGAAATGACAGATCAAACATTACTGTTATTATTCTTCTGTTCTCTCTCACTCTCTTTGTCTGTGTTTCAGAGTAGCTGATGTTAATATGTCCCAGTCGAGAGGAAGTCCCTCAAGTCGTCCAGAAGAATGTTGTGTTGTTTAGCAGCTCCACAATACAAAAACACATCAGGAAACCATTTTAATTTTAAAAATGCAAAGGCCATTTTGAACACAAGCTGATCCTACAGATTCTGGCATGACAAGAAACTACAAATTCAGCTCTTTCAGATTTACTGTTCTACTGACTGTGAGTCACAAAAGATTCTTATAATACAGTACCATCAAATCATAATACAGTACCATGGTACTGAATCATTATCTTATTTGTACACCAGGGTATTTACATGGTACTAAAACCATCAAGTAATACAGTGGCATTACCATGATACGTGTCCAAAAGGCATGCCATTACTATGGTAAATGTCCAAAAGCTGTGGACATTTTTACTATGGTAAATAGCATGACATTGTCATAATAAGTGAAATTTAAAAACATGAAAAGTCATGGCATACAATTCATTTAAAAAAGAAAAAAAAATGTATTATGGTAAATGTCTGGGGAAAAAAACATTAAAAAAAGACAATATATGGTGAATTTCCAAAAGCGTGGTATTACCATGGCAAATGTCCAAAACCATAATATTACTGTGGTAAATGTCCAAAAATGTGGTATTACTATGGTAAATGTCCGTAAAATATGGCATTGCCACAGAAAGTGTCTAAAAAAAAACATATCTCTACCATGTTAAATACAAAAAAAATAAGTAATCATTAACACAATGGTGCCATAGTACAGTAAATGTTTTAAAACATTTTCACAAAGTAACATTTAACTTAAAAAGTTAAAAAAGAAAAGAAAAAGTTATTACTACATTAAATTTCCAAAAGAAATTTTTTAAATGGTCATTTTTTGATGGTAAATGTCCAGAATCGTGGTATCGATAGGGTAAATGTCCAAAAAAAACATGGCATTGCCACTGGAATTCTATAACATTATGCTTAATGTTCAAAAATATGGTATTACCATGCTAAATGTATACAGACATGGTATTACCATGATACATGTTACATGGAGAGAAGACCATACATTTGTGTAATAGATTCAAATGCATGACATGAGATCAAATATATAGGGTTTAAAAATTGGATGCAACCAACGAAACAAAGTAAGATGTACACAAGAAATGCTGTGCTATATTCAGAAACAACTGCAAGATAAAGGTCATTAACTTAGTTTGATTGCCATAATTTTACCAGTCTGAAAGAAACTATCCAGTTTATATAGTTTATATAGGCTCTTGTTGTTTGATAAGAAAAGTCAAATTCACCATCAGTCTTACAGAATTCCTCAAGGAACAATTTTGTTCTAGATCTATAGTCTCAGTTTCGCTCTCTTCATTCAAGTTGGAGCAAGTACTCCTGTCAGGCCATTCCATAAACCACGCTAGCTTTATGAGCCGCCCATATGTGTCTCTACTCTGCTGAGCTCAGATATCAAACACGAGCAGACAGACGAAATCCCAGGTCGAGGCAGCGAATAGCCAAAACTGTGGCACCTCACCTCCATGAGAAGATTATGCAAACCCTGGGGGAAGGTGATGGATTCTTCCTCTTACCCGGTGTGAGAGGACCAGATGCCGGAGAAAGATTCCGGGCGTCACCAGACGTAAAATATGAGCGCTTGGTTCAGCAGCTCAGAAAAGTTTTGGAGGTTTTAGAGTTTCCGAAACTTCTTATATTCTTTAAGAGAACGAGGGGGGCAGAAGAAAGACATTTCTGGGCCTTTGGCCTGGAGGTTTATGGGTTTCTTTAGCTGCTCTTACCTTGAGACATCTGCTCATAATAGCAGATTTCAGTCGCGTGCACATTGAAAAATAACCACTTTAAGATTACATGCAAGTTGCAGTCTAAATGGGACTACTGTTGCACCCAATTCAGAGATTTTCAAGGTCAAAACAAGTACAGACATATGGCGGAGCGACATGCCTTTCATGAACGGTTAGAGTTGCGTGAAGAAATATCCCTAATAGTGAAGAAAAAAACGCATGTCTTATCAAGGTTATTCTTGTAAGATGTCAACTGGGAATGCTACCTCGCTGAACCGTAGCCCAAGATGTATATGACTTTTCAAAGATATTCTTTAAACACACAAAACTTCAGCCTCTCTCTTTCTGTTCCAGTTCAAAATGAGATTTCCCAAGCCATTATCCATTATCATTCCTGTGAGCCATTAGCTAATGCATAGTTTATTTAGAGAAAGGGGCATTAGGCAGGTATCGAAGGCGAGGGGGAGCGGGAAGACTGATCTGGTGGCGCTGGCGGAGGTAGCAGTGCGCTGCTCTGAGTTATGGACATCCAGCAGAGAGGAGTCTCTTCATTAGGGCGGTGATTAAAATTGATGGGAGCCCAGAGAGCCGGGACTGAGCTCGGCTCCCTCGAGCATAGCTCTCATTCTCTGCTCGTTTATTTGGGAGTTTGAGCTGATCAATAAACAGTGCCTGGAACTCACCATGAGGTCTGGCCGGGGGAAAGAGACGGAGGGAGTGGGGAGAAAGAGAAATGCGAAGACAGGACCAAAGCGACATGTTTTGTTTCACGGATAAGCACAATGGTGAGTGAAAAAAGACCTAAACTACAGGTGACTAAGGGTGAAAATGAGCTGCATTTCTCTTGTTGGATGGATGGATGGATAGATAGATAGATAGATAGATAGATAGATAGACATACAAATAGATGGATAGATAGACATGCAAATAGACAGACAGATATTTTAGACAATACTTTGAAATTGTAATTTCATGAATGCACAGTTTTGGTTGCGGGCTGTTCAAACTCAATATGCCGCATCCTGCAGAAAGCAGCCTTTCTTGTTATTGAAGGTGCAATAATCCAGGTCTTGCACAATTGATCTGAATTATTGAGTTAATTAAAATGTGTATTGTGAAAACTCCACATGGACCAAACACACTTATGTAATTACTTCAGGGAACATGAATTAATTTTGAAGAACTGGACAGAGGCCAGATTGTGGAGCTGGGTTATTGAAGCTCTCCCCAAATCTATCCAAGGCCTCTTCGTACGGCTGTGCCCAGATTCACTAATTAGTGCAGGCAGGGATGGCACTTCACTAACGCACTACTGACAGATGAACCCAGATGGAGCTGTTGATAAATCGCTGTACCGTCTCCTCTTAACGAATCAACGGAGATATAGGACCAATATATCTAAACAAGTGTCCATCATTTTCCAATAATATGAATGCAGTTTCTTTTTTACACAATGAACAAATACATATGTCTCAGTTTTTATATCTCCAACTTTTTATATTTATTTATGAAATGCAGCTAAAAATTACATTTAATATTCAATAAATGCCTAAAACATAGGGGAGACCAGGGCAAGTTGTCACAGTTTTTATTCCTGTAAATATTTCTCTTCTAAAATGGAGGCCAAAAAAAGGGGGGAAAAAGAAAAAAAAATTATAGTATGCAGTCGAAAGGGGAAAAAAATGATAGCAGTCACACTCCTCTGAGAAATGAACACAGTCAGCGCATGAGAATGTGGTATAGCTACTACATTAGTATTTTATTCCACATTAAACGTTTACTCCCTGTGCAGCAGTGTGTCATAAGGGAATTTCAAGACACATTAATGCAAAAAAAAAATTTAAATCATATTTTTGTCTTGTTTTCTGGTTAAAAAAAATAAATATCTAACCATCTTTGAGAAGCACAAAATATAAAGACTGGGGCTAGTTTCTCAGAACCAATAGATTGACAATAGATTGAAAACATGTGACAACTTGCCCCAGTCTATTTCTTGAATTAAATTTATTTTTATTACCAAATTTTTCAATGGTTGTATTATTATTAGTAGTAGTAGTAGCAGTAGTAGTAATTAGTAATTATTTAATAAATATATTGTAATTATATAGGTAAATAATTATATAATATTTATTATTATTTTATTAACAAATTATTTAAATAATTAATACATTTTGAAAATGTATTATTATTAAATAATTATTAAATTATGTAAATGCATTTATTTAAATAAAATTATTTACATTTTTCTTTATAATCAAGTACAAAAATATCTGCGAAATGTAAATAGAAGTGAAAAAAAGTGTGACAACTTGCCCCAATCTCCCCTATTTCTTGAATCAAATTTATTTTTCTTAGGCAAGGCAAGGCAAGGCAAGTTTATTTGTATAGCACATTTCATACACAATGACAATTCAAAGTGCTTTACATAAAAGAAAAGAAAAAAATAATCACAACAATAAAACAAGGAATTTAAAAACTTTGAAAAAAAGTTAATATCTTACACTGTTTTCCTTCCCAATTAAATGTATTTTGCTTGAAGGATGTTTAGATATTTTATTGGAAAGCAAGACAAAAATACAAAACATTTATTTATTTCGTTTTTTGCAGTGCAGTAGTGTAGTCAGTGTGAGCTTCATGTTCATTTGCTCTCTGTCATCTTTTGCAAGCGCTGAGCTTCTCTACTCTTATATGATCTTTATTCCCTCTGCTAAAAAGCTAAAAAAGTTCCCCAGTTAACCAAGGCGCAAGGCTGGAAACGGGCAGGCGTCAGATCACAACGCTGATGATGAACAGATCTTCAGAAGAGCTTTGGCTTTTCTTTCCTCTTAAACACATCTTCCTAAACTCAGACAAATATATCCAGGAGCTATCGGTGGGATCGCTGCGAGTGTCTATAATGAATAATTGTTATTACAGCGCGCGGGAAGCCAGTGTCAATCACGACTGTGAGGCTGCGGAAAAGACGAAGTGAAATAAACATGAAACAAGGCGAAAACTCAAAAGGAAGTTATATAAAGCTTGGCTCCTTGAAGTTCAGCGTCGTACCTCTTTACCCTCAGCGCGTCTGTTCTATAATGGCACAAAGCAAGGGATGGGAAAGATGTTGTCTTTTTCATCTTCCTGCCTTTTGTTAACATGTATAAAGAAAAAGAAGAGGAGGAGGGTGCAGAAGAAGATGCCGAGGGTGCCTGGGATTGGACCCGGTCCCTGTTCACCCAATTAAAGGAATCTTGTGCTCAAAGCCCCAGTCTGGCAACATGTGTTCTGACATTTGTCTTCCTGAGTGTTGTGATATACAGCTCCATGGAGCTAAAGGATAAATGAGTAGCCCGCCCAGCTTCAGAGACCGGTCGCTAATGTGTGATGGCGCGAATTTGTCAGAAATCATGAAGAAGGCACGTGCCTCTACCATAGACTGTATAAAAACGGCCTCTACTCGTACAACATAAAACCTCTGATATCCTGAAGAAACGTAGATATATGAAAGTGCATTCTTTGTATGTATTCTCTCTCTCTCTCTCTGTGTGTGTGTGAGTGTGTGTGTGTGTTTCTCTGTGTGTGAGTGTATGTGTGTCTGTCTCTCTCTGTGTGTGTGTGTGAGTGTGTGTCTCTCTGTGTGTGTGTGTGTGTGTGTGTGTGTGTGTGTGTGTGTCTCTG
>NW_015629520.1:1014827-1017336 GCF_001515625.1 Sinocyclocheilus rhinocerous
GTGTGTGTGTGTGTATATATATATATATATATATATATATATATATTAGTCAATAATACTAAATAATATTCCAAATGTAAAAACTATCTTGACCAGACCAGGATAGCAACACTGGCTGAACCAATTGCGTGAGTTTGGGGCAGGGCTTTGCATTTGTTCAACCAATGGCAGACGGGGAGTGGGGGAGGAGCCTGTTTGGTTTAAACAGTCATTTGTTTTGTTTGGTGTCGCAAATGTTGCAGAAATTACACTTGTAAATCTTATTTCTTAGATGTTGTAATTCAACTTTGCGTAATTTTGAATGTCAATGAACCTCATAAATTGAACTAATATATATAGATTGTATAGATTAATTTCCGTTTGGTTTACAATCTTGATTCGGGAGACTGATCTTGGGTCAACAAATATTCGATGCTTATATTGATAAAATAATTGTTTAAAGCTCATATATGATTCACAATTTATTACCTGATTCAAATAATCTCATATTTTGGAAAATGGTTGATTATGAAACTCTTGCAGATAATTGTCACACCCCATTGGACTTTTGTTCTGTTTTCATCCCTCATGTTTGATTGTGTCATTTAGTTCAGGTGTGTGTCATTAATTAACTTCATTTGCTCCCGTATTTAAAGTGTAGTCTGTCCTGTCTTCCTTTGTCTGGTATTGTTGATGTTACCCTGTGTGTTAGACCCTCTTCATCGTGTGGATTGCCATTAAAAGAACTTGTTGTTGTTATTATCTTCGTCGTGCCTTCGTCTCCCTAACAGCAGTCATGTGACAATAATCTTATATACTGTATATATTTAAATATTTATTCTTATTAATATTTATGCATTAAATGTTCATTAAATATTCATTTAAAGCAGTTTTTAATGCATTTTTGATGTTTCCATCACCATCACCTTAAATCTGTCCAGAAGGTTCCTGATTCTTGCAGATAAGCATTATATATAGATATTCATTTCAGTTTGAATCTTGGTTAGGAACCATGGATCCTCGGTAGTATGAAAGTGAACATGAAAGGGTATACCTTTTTTACTTTATGTAAATGTAAAATGTTTCATAAGTCCAAGTGCAATGGAAATTTTGAAAGAAGGGACCCTTAAAATACATAAAGAAAGTTCATTTAGATTTTTCGTTGACTTTAAAGTGCCTAAACAAAAAAATAATCCTTCAGAACCCTTACAATTCTATTAAAACTAGAACATAATTTCTTGCTCTGAGTATTTAATGAGTCTTATAATGTTTATCCTAACCTTACACACTTTTTAAAGTCATTCTAATATATTTTTAATCCACGTTGACTTTACATTAGCCCATTCCTGACCTGTTTTGTTGATTGTACTCAAAAAAATATGTGCTAAACCAGTGTCGAGACGTTCCCTTAGTGACATCAGTGGCTCCATTCAGTCATTCCCAGAGATTAATATGAAAATCCACCAACATACACACATAAACAAAACACAACAAACATTTGTCTCCCCCCACACAAATACATGCACACCCGTCGACCTTTCCGAGACCCGCACACCTCTGGCCTAGTATTTGCAGAGTGCGTCACTTATAGTAGGCCATCTTATGCACCTTTTGGGATGGTGTGCGAGTGTGTGTGTGTGTCTCTCGCAAGGTGAGTTGCAGCTAGAGGAGAAGGCAGGCTCGCGGTCAGCAGGGAGCGACTGGGCCGCGGGGAGAGGCTCTTAACTTCTGTCAGGTACAAATAACCACGCCATTTTTCACCTTCTGATTTTGAGCGCCGCAAGTCTCCCCAGTCATTTGAACTCTACACACATCCCATGATTCAATTCTGACTCTGGACACATTGAGAGGCATGAGCGCAACAGATGTGAAAACAACAGCCCGTCCGATACTTGTGATCTGTGTTCATGTGCTCAGGCTGTATTCTAATAATTGCATAACATTGCCAAGAGACGTAGAGCTTTAGTCAAACCGGTGCACTCTATATTAGAGATCAATTAATTTATTCAGAAATATCCTTGGTTAAAAGTTTGGACATGCTTGAATTAATTTATGAATTAATCCTAAAACCCTTTTGATACACTTTAAAGGCCTGTGCTCATGCACTTAAATGCTTAAAATATAAAATAAATATACTTTTTTTTTTTTAAACAAATGCATTTCTTTACTAAACCAGATTTTATAGATTTATTGTTTATTATTTATTTATTTATCACGATGAGTCAAATGTAAAAAAAAACTGATAATAATAATAATAATATAATAATAATAATCCATGATAATTCATGATAATCCTGATTTTTTTACCTTGAAAAATATTTCAACATTTCAAAATATTAAAAAAAGGAAAGAAAAAATCTATAGATCTGTAGACTCTTAAATCTAGCCACAATTGTATAAATATTACCTTTTACTTGATTTAATTTTTCATTTTTTGTGATCAAAAGAATAATACAATAATGATATTTACCTTGACAAATGTTTCAACGTTTCAAAAAAAAAAAAAAAAGATGTAAAAAGAAAGTTTTTT
>NW_015629520.1:1017453-1019593 GCF_001515625.1 Sinocyclocheilus rhinocerous
GATGTAAAAAGAAAGTTTTTTTTGGAGGGGGGGGGGGTAGCTATGAGTGTAGCCTTGAGTTTCTCCATTTTGTAATAATAATAATAAATATAATAATAATAATACTTTAGCCTTGAAAAATTTTCAACTGTTTCATTTTTTTTTTTTTTCAAAATAACTGTGTGTATATGCTGTATATTACTGTTTTCATTTATAGTGACACTACTTGGCATTTTAAATCAGATAATCAAATAAAAAATTTATTTGATCCTTTTCATTTAACTTTAAATCAAAATTTTCAACATTTTTCTGTTTCATCATCATTGATTTGTCATTGATTCTTCAGTGGTTGGTGTTTCATGTGCTGACATAACCTTTTAGTATTTGGCAGATGCTTTTATCCAAAGACATTGCATTCAAAGTATACATTTTATCAGTTCATGAATTTCCTGGGAATCGAACCCATGACCTTAGTGTTGCCAGTGCCATACTCATTGATTCCGTTGCAGTAATTAGATTGTCATGGTACATACACATAGGCAGTTTGTTTCTAATGAAATATTAGTTGAATAAATATCCCACCAACAAACATTGAAATGTTTTTCTGTTTGAGCCAAACAATTTATTCAAATGTTCTAGCAGTGGCTGCTGTTGCCGAGGATTTTGACACTTTTAGGCATCTCAGAACTGCTAGATGGTGCTGTTTGTTAGCATTGCCTGGTTACACCACAGAGGCACCTTAAGTGGACTTGCATTGTCTTGTTTCTTCATTTGTCACATACTTTTCTTTAAATGTATATTATTAGCACGGACTCAGTCAAATAACATCATAAGTATGAATTTGGTCTGAAAACAATGCAGAAAGCACTGAGAGCTGGATTAATGTTCCTGAGTGAAAGGCTCTCTCTCTTTGTGTGTGTGTGTGTGTGTGTGTGTGTGTGTGTGTACCTGTTTTTCAATTCTGGTGAGGACTTAAACCTGAATACACACAGACTCATGGGGACTCGTGTCACGGTGGGGACCTAAATTGAGGTCCCCACGGGTAAACAAGCTAATAAATAAATCAGAATGAAGTTTTTTGAAAATCTAAAAATGCACAAAGTTTCCTGTGAGGGGTAGGTTTAGGGGCAGGGTTGGTGTAGGGCAATAGAATATAAAAACCACTACCACAAACGTGTCACTCCATCTCTCAGTTTGATGTCTGCGTCAGATCAGAGTTTTACACACAATAGAGGCGCTGTTTTTTTTTGTTCAGCCACAACATTTCTGTGCTGTAGAAACACAACAGAACATTTAATAGAATTTTATGATCTATATATAAATGGGAATATATATATATAGGGATTCAAATCCATGACCCATGACCTGGGAATCGAACCCATGACCTTGATGTTGTTAGCTAAAAACCAGCAATGGTCAGTAATTGGGATTTATATTATGTTTTGCTGATGAAATAACAAAAGATTTTATGGTCTAAAAGGATTAAATACAAATAGCAAAAATACAACTTACATTGCATTCAGAGTATATATTTTAACAGTTACATGAGAATTGAACCCATGATGATTTGAACCAAAAATGATCAGTAACCATGATTTATTATATTTTACAAATGAAATTAAAGATGTTGTAGTTATGTATTTATGTAGTTTTAGTAATATCTGTATATATATATATATAGAGAGAGAGAGGGAGAGAGAGAGAGGAATATTAAATATAAAAATTTTAAATTATGACGTTTCTTTGTATAAATTCTTTCAAAATCCTAAGACTTTCTGGTTATTTACAAATTTGAATCATATTTTTAAATGAGATTTTCAGTATAGTCCCAGAGGTTTAGACCCCACTTTAGATATACAGTATTTAACGTATAGATTTCTGTCATAATTACCATTTTAATTATGATTTAATATGAATCTGCATCTCAATATGTTACTGGTATTGTGATATACAATATTGTCAATATTTGCTGATTGATTTTATTTAAATATGCACATATTTTTAACAAATACATGGCATTTATTACTAATTAAAACCAAATAATAATAATAATAATAATAATAATAATAATAATAATGAAGAGACTGTTAATAATAATAATAATAATAATAATAATAATAATAATAATAATAATAATAATAATAATAATAATAATAATAAT
>NW_015629520.1:1019749-1030158 GCF_001515625.1 Sinocyclocheilus rhinocerous
TGTGTGTGTGTGTGTGTGTGTGTGTGTCAGACGTCTGTCTGCCATGCTGCACATCAGTCATTACTTTGAACTACCACAAACGTGTCACTCCATCTCTCAGTTTGATGTCTGCGTCAGATCAGAGTTTTACACACAATAGAGGCGCTGTTTTTTTTTGTTCAGCCACAACATTTCTGTGCTGTAGAAACACAACAGAACATTTAATAGAATTTTATGATCTATATATAAATGGGAATATATATATATAGGGATTCAAATCCATGACCCATGACCTGGGAATCGAACCCATGACCTTGATGTTGTTAGCTAAAAACCAGCAATGGTCAGTAATTGGGATTTATATTATGTTTTGCTGATGAAATAACAAAAGATTTTATGGTCTAAAAGGATTAAATACAAATAGCAAAAATACAACTTACATTGCATTCAGAGTATATATTTTAACAGTTACATGAGAATTGAACCCATGATGATTTGAACCAAAAATGATCAGTAACCATGATTTATTATATTTTACAAATGAAATTAAAGATGTTGTAGTTATGTATTTATGTAGTTTTAGTAATATCTGTATATATATATATATAGAGAGAGAGAGGGAGAGAGAGAGAGGAATATTAAATATAAAAATTTTAAATTATGACGTTTCTTTGTATAAATTCTTTCAAAATCCTAAGACTTTCTGGTTATTTACAAATTTGAATCATATTTTTAAATGAGATTTTCAGTATAGTCCCAGAGGTTTAGACCCCACTTTAGATATACAGTATTTAACGTATAGATTTCTGTCATAATTACCATTTTAATTACGATTTAATATGAATCTGCATCTCAATATGTTACTGGTATTGTGATATACAATATTGTCAATATTTGCTGATTGATTTTATTTAAATATGCACATATTTTTAACAAATACATGGCATTTATTACTAATTAAAACCAAATAATAATAATAATAATAATAATAATAATAATAATAATGAAGAGACTGTTTTAAAATGGTATTGAACCCCTAATTATGATTTTTCTCTTCTCTTTTTTAGAGCACTGACTAGAGTACAATCAAAAAGAAAAAAAAATTGTTAGTCTAAATTATTTATTTTGACCTGAAATCATTCTCCCTTGGAAGCAGTCACAAAGTGAAATACCTTGATTTTTTTTTTTTTTTGAGCAAAAGCAGCTTGTATTTTCATTTATTTTAGAATAATTTTAAGTCCAAGAAAATTAAACTCTGTACATTTCCATGTGCAAAGCCAAGCATATATATCAAGAATGAAAGGATCATTTTAAACACATAAACCATCAGTCTGCGGTTTTTGTTATGCCAAAAGCCCAAAAATAACAACTAAAAAGAATCCCATAGACATATTCTTTCATATTTTTTTATTTGGCTGTAAACATTATCTGAAGGGTGTCCTGTCTGGGGGCCCGCACTGTCCTCTTCAAGTGCTCTCTTGATTTGAAATATTGTCTTACATAATGAGGGAGAAAAATAGAGCGGCTCTGCACTCCTGTGCCGGTGTCAGTTTAATCAATCATTTTTAAACACAGGCAGGCATGGAGAGTCTCCCGCCCGGCATCCGCCGCATCCTTCCCCTGCTCCGGTCTAGCACGGCGGCAGCAATTCATCATCACTCAAAAAATGAAAGCGCCAGTGTATCAGACTCGTCCTTGCCTCTTCTTAGATTTAAACACAGGGGTGGGGGCTGATGGGAAGGGGTGGCGGTGGGCCGATGGCGGGAGATGATCGCTGATGTAAGGAAGGAGAGTTTTCCCTCTGCTCTCTTTTTCTTCTTTGCAGTCTTTCTCCTGTCTTTCCGTCTCCTTTGCTCTACTTTCCTCTTTACGGCATTTTGAAAGTGCGGGACGTGGGAGGCCAAAGGTCAGGATGGCGGGAGGTTGAGGGGTCAGTTCGCAACTTGAATGGGGGCAAAGAGGAAGCGGACCTCATCTTGTGGACTTTTCCCAGTGGAAAGTTTGGTATGGGCTGTTTATAAGTATCACACACTCAATTACACTCACTCGTCCTTTCAACATATGAATTTCGGATCCATTGGGATTGTCCATTGGTTTGGAGAGGAGGCCGTGCAGGTGAAAAGTTCATCCTGTCTGTTTTTAACGGGAAAATACGTATAGGCGGTAAATTTTAAATCACGTTTGGGATGTTCAGGCCATGAAAAGCAATTGGAAACTGTGATGTCTTCTTCAAAGTGTCTTGTTTGTTGTTTTAACGTGACTTTACATTATGTTTGCGTTCTGTGGTCACACCCGTGTAGGTCAAAGACTCGTCGCGGGTTTGTATCGGTGCTTCATCTTACACTCTAACACATACAAACACACACACACAATGACATTTAAAACCGGTCTGTGGATGTTCCCACATTATCCCTGGTGGATCATCCCCCTCTGCATTTTTGTGCCGGGAAATGTCGCCCCACGGATTAATTATCCCCACGTAAATGCATAAACATGGCAGGCTGTGATTCCGCTTTTTCCTTTCCTACTCCTCACTGGGTTCTCAACTTGCTGCGTGACTCTAAACGTGTTCATTTTCCTCTGCTAGCGAAGCGCGCGACGCAAGTCGACCGGTTTATTTCATATGGTGACGAAATAATTCACTCGCACTCGTTTTGCTTGTTTCATTTGCATCAGTATTTAATTTAATAGTCTGAAAGACACTCTTAGTCTTAGAGACAAGAACTTGGAGGAGTGTGTGACAATGCAAACAAAGTAAAACCTCTGGTAAAATCCATCATATGTGTAAATACCCATGGAAACAATGCATTGATGAAAGCTTGTCAACCCTTTGGGGATGTTTGGATGCTATAATTATTTTTTATTACACAGCAAGTCATCAACCTGGACACACTTTTGTTCCAAAATCTAATGTGTTTTGTTACTTAGGATTTTAAAGCATCAGATGTGAACTTCAAATGTAAAAGAATGTTTCGAATGCATAGCGATGATCTCTGAGATACAATTAATTCAAAATGCATTAGAGGTGGGTTTTTATTTCAGTGATTATTTCATCATTACTCCAGTAGATGGCGACAAGTGATATGAGTGATAACTGACTCATTTACTCAACTGATTCGTTCAAAACACTGATTCATTCAGGAATTAACAGTTTTACCATGATACCATTTTACACTGTTGCTGTGGGTTAAAGCGAAAAAATTATAAAAACTTTGATTTGATTTGCAGACCTGGAAACCCTGCTTGTGACTGTTGTGATTCATTTAAAACACTGATTCATTCAAGAATGAAACTTGAGACTGTTTATAAATGAGTCACTGAATCATTCACTCAACTGATTCATTCAAAAACGCAGATTCATTCAGGATTCATCCATCCATCCAAATATGCATGCTTCCATAATATATAATAGGCAAAAAACAGTATGTGAAAAGAGTAGCATGTCCGAATTCACAGCATTTATTAAACAGTAGGCAAAATTACACAGATGACCTGCTACTTCCAACAAGAAGTATGCATCCAATAGACACTTTACTATCCCATGAGGAGAGGATGTGAATGGCAGTGAAGCGACACAACTGACGCTGGTAAGCCTCATGACAATGACAACATGGCTGATGTAGTACGACCGGATTACACTCAGCCGCAAAGTAATAATTCATTCAAAAGAAATACCTACTCAGATAGTATATGCTTTCAGACGGACACAGCCTTTGTTTGTAAGTGAAACAATGAATCATTTGTTCAACTGATTCATTCAAAACACTGATTCATTCAGGAACGAAAACAGAAGTCTTGCTCATGTGATATTACTTATTTCATGTATGTTTATTTCATGAAATACTAAGCATTATACATAATCAAATTAGTTTATTTTATTTTAAAAAAGGGAATTTATTTACCAAAACTTGTGTGTAATAACTCATTCTAGAGTATTATGCTGTTAGCTTAGCAACATGCTACAGAGTCTGCTTTTGCTCAAACAATAGCTGTTGTTTTAAAAGTGAAGTCATATTTTTAGTGTTTTTTTTATTCCCCTAGCATATGTGATCTCATTGTGATCTCATGTTCAAATCACTGAGGCACACACACTTTGTTTCAACATTAGTTTACTTACAAGCCAAACTGTTATATTCAGACAACATTATGGTTGTTTTAAAATACGTTGTCATCATTTTGCAGACAATTCACTTTTAATTTACTTCTGAAAGTCCAAGCAGACCACAGGCATCTCAAGATCTTCACAACCTCTTCTGTTACCCGCCTCAGTTTATAGTAAAATATTGAGAGGTTTGAGCTGTTGAGATTCTTGTGGTCATTCCACACTGCTAACAAGCAGCTTTTGGGGAATTACACTCAACTGTGTTTGTTGTGAAAAAAGTGTGCAATATTGTAAAAGAAAGTCACTAGTTCTTCTTTTTCTGAATCCCTCCCTGGACTGTTTGGATTTGTGTAAACCTCCAGAAAAGAGGGATGATTGAGGGGAATTCAAAGTCATATTTCCTCATTATTTTGTTTATAGGCTGAGGATGGGACCAACTGTTTGGAAGCCTGTACAAACCCTGGATTTTGCATAAAGAATGACACAATAAACAGTTCTTGAATTAATTGAGGTTTCTTCCATAACTGGTTTTCGATTGTTGATTCTTTCAAAACCAAATCGCTTAATTTAAAGTCAACATTAAATCATAACTGGCCATGTCTTAAACCACTTTCTTGGTCTTATTGTGCACAATTCATCAGTGCACGTTATTCCAAAGAAAAACAATGTTCTTCGTAATTGTTCATCAAAATGTAATAAATTGTTCCACCTCTGGAACAGAAAGGTGGAAGTTTAGCTTGAGGCTGTAATAGCCCCTGCTGGTAGATGCTGTAACTACACTATCGGAACCCAAAAAGCATCAGTTATGAAGACAAAGTTTAAAGCAAGAAACATATACATAGTTGGGACTGAGCATGTTCTTGTGGTGCCAGTTAGCATTGTCATGATGTCATTTCCTGTGGCTCCAAGGTGATTAGCTTCCAGCATGCCTCTCAGTTCCCTTTCAGTCGGTCACTCTCGACGTCACGTCGGATGTCCGACGAATTGGGATCTCGCTTAGAGGGACCAATCTACTTCGAGTGTAAACTAAACGAGCCAATGCACATTGGCATGCGATTATTGCATCCAGCTGCTGCTGATCACAGCGTGAGTATAAGTAGGCAGCAGATGCAACGCATATTCAGGTTTTCGCTGAGGAGCCGAGCCGGTGACCCGGCCGCTCAGCGGTGGTACAGGAGCTGTGGCGACGGGATGTGACGTCTCCGTTCCCTCCTTCAGGGAACGAGGGTTACATACGTAACCGAGACGTTCCCTTTCAGTCGGTCACTCTCGACGTCACGTCGGATGTCCGACGAATTGGGATCTCGCTTAGAGGGACCAATCTACTTCGAGTGTAAACTAAACGAGCCAATGCACATTGGCATGCGATTATTGCATCCAGCTGCTGCTGATCACAGCGTGAGTATAAGTAGGCAGCAGATGCAACGCATATTCAGGTTTTCGCTGAGGAGCCGAGCCGGTGACCCGGCCGCTCAGCGGTGGTACAGGAGCTGTGGCGACGGGATGTGACGTCTCCGTTCCCTCCTTCAGGGAACGAGGGTTACATACGTAACCGAGACGTTCCCTTTCAGTCGGTCACTCTCGACGTCACGTCGGATGTCCGACGAATTGGGATCTCGCTTAGAGGGACCAATCTACTTCGAGTGTAAACTAAACGAGCCAATGCACATTGGCATGCGATTATTGCATCCAGCTGCTGCTGATCACAGCGTGAGTATAAGTAGGCAGCAGATGCAACGCATATTCAGGTTTTCGCTGAGGAGCCGAGCCGGTGACCCGGCCGCTCAGCGGTGGTACAGGAGCTGTGGCGACGGGATGTGACGTCTCCGTTCCCTCCTTCAGGGAACGAGGGTTACATACGTAACCGAGACGTTCCCTTTCAGTCGGTCACTCTCGACGTCACGTCGGATGTCCGACGAATTGGGATCTCGCTTAGAGGGACCAATCTACTTCGAGTGTAAACTAAACGAGCCAATGCACATTGGCATGCGATTATTGCATCCAGCTGCTGCTGATCACAGCGTGAGTATAAGTAGGCAGCAGATGCAACGCATATTCAGGTTTTCGCTGAGGAGCCGAGCCGGTGACCCGGCCGCTCAGCGGTGGTACAGGAGCTGTGGCGACGGGATGTGACGTCTCCGTTCCCTCCTTCAGGGAACGAGGGTTACATACGTAACCGAGACGTTCCCTTTCAGTCGGTCACTCTCGACGTCACGTCGGATGTCCGACGAATTGGGATCTCGCTTAGAGGGACCAATCTACTTCGAGTGTAAACTAAACGAGCCAATGCACATTGGCATGCGATTATTGCATCCAGCTGCTGCTGATCACAGCGTGAGTATAAGTAGGCAGCAGATGCAACGCATATTCAGGTTTTCGCTGAGGAGCCGAGCCGGTGACCCGGCCGCTCAGCGGTGGTACAGGAGCTGTGGCGACGGGATGTGACGTCTCCGTTCCCTCCTTCAGGGAACGAGGGTTACATACGTAACCGAGACGTTCCCTTTCAGTCGGTCACTCTCGACGTCACGTCGGATGTCCGACGAATTGGGATCTCGCTTAGAGGGACCAATCTACTTCGAGTGTAAACTAAACGAGCCAATGCACATTGGCATGCGATTATTGCATCCAGCTGCTGCTGATCACAGCGTGAGTATAAGTAGGCAGCAGATGCAACGCATATTCAGGTTTTCGCTGAGGAGCCGAGCCGGTGACCCGGCCGCTCAGCGGTGGTACAGGAGCTGTGGCGACGGGATGTGACGTCTCCGTTCCCTCCTTCAGGGAACGAGGGTTACATACGTAACCGAGACGTTCCCTTTCAGTCGGTCACTCTCGACGTCACGTCGGATGTCCGACGAATTGGGATCTCGCTTAGAGGGACCAATCTACTTCGAGTGTAAACTAAACGAGCCAATGCACATTGGCATGCGATTATTGCATCCAGCTGCTGCTGATCACAGCGTGAGTATAAGTAGGCAGCAGATGCAACGCATATTCAGGTTTTCGCTGAGGAGCCGAGCCGGTGACCCGGCCGCTCAGCGGTGGTACAGGAGCTGTGGCGACGGGATGTGACGTCTCCGTTCCCTCCTTCAGGGAACGAGGGTTACATACGTAACCGAGACGTTCCCTTTCAGTCGGTCACTCTCGACGTCACGTCGGATGTCCGACGAATTGGGATCTCGCTTAGAGGGACCAATCTACTTCGAGTGTAAACTAAACGAGCCAATGCACATTGGCATGCGATTATTGCATCCAGCTGCTGCTGATCACAGCGTGAGTATAAGTAGGCAGCAGATGCAACGCATATTCAGGTTTTCGCTGAGGAGCCGAGCCGGTGACCCGGCCGCTCAGCGGTGGTACAGGAGCTGTGGCGACGGGATGTGACGTCTCCGTTCCCTCCTTCAGGGAACGAGGGTTACATACGTAACCGAGACGTTCCCTTTCAGTCGGTCACTCTCGACGTCACGTCGGATGTCCGACGAATTGGGATCTCGCTTAGAGGGACCAATCTACTTCGAGTGTAAACTAAACGAGCCAATGCACATTGGCATGCGATTATTGCATCCAGCTGCTGCTGATCACAGCGTGAGTATAAGTAGGCAGCAGATGCAACGCATATTCAGGTTTTCGCTGAGGAGCCGAGCCGGTGACCCGGCCGCTCAGCGGTGGTACAGGAGCTGTGGCGACGGGATGTGACGTCTCCGTTCCCTCCTTCAGGGAACGAGGGTTACATACGTAACCGAGACGTTCCCTTTCAGTCGGTCACTCTCGACGTCACGTCGGATGTCCGACGAATTGGGATCTCGCTTAGAGGGACCAATCTACTTCGAGTGTAAACTAAACGAGCCAATGCACATTGGCATGCGATTATTGCATCCAGCTGCTGCTGATCACAGCGTGAGTATAAGTAGGCAGCAGATGCAACGCATATTCAGGTTTTCGCTGAGGAGCCGAGCCGGTGACCCGGCCGCTCAGCGGTGGTACAGGAGCTGTGGCGACGGGATGTGACGTCTCCGTTCCCTCCTTCAGGGAACGAGGGTTACATACGTAACCGAGACGTTCCCTTTCAGTCGGTCACTCTCGACGTCACGTCGGATGTCCGACGAATTGGGATCTCGCTTAGAGGGACCAATCTACTTCGAGTGTAAACTAAACGAGCCAATGCACATTGGCATGCGATTATTGCATCCAGCTGCTGCTGATCACAGCGTGAGTATAAGTAGGCAGCAGATGCAACGCATATTCAGGTTTTCGCTGAGGAGCCGAGCCGGTGACCCGGCCGCTCAGCGGTGGTACAGGAGCTGTGGCGACGGGATGTGACGTCTCCGTTCCCTCCTTCAGGGAACGAGGGTTACATACGTAACCGAGACGTTCCCTTTCAGTCGGTCACTCTCGACGTCACGTCGGATGTCCGACGAATTGGGATCTCGCTTAGAGGGACCAATCTACTTCGAGTGTAAACTAAACGAGCCAATGCACATTGGCATGCGATTATTGCATCCAGCTGCTGCTGATCACAGCGTGAGTATAAGTAGGCAGCAGATGCAACGCATATTCAGGTTTTCGCTGAGGAGCCGAGCCGGTGACCCGGCCGCTCAGCGGTGGTACAGGAGCTGTGGCGACGGGATGTGACGTCTCCGTTCCCTCCTTCAGGGAACGAGGGTTACATACGTAACCGAGACGTTCCCTTTCAGTCGGTCACTCTCGACGTCACGTCGGATGTCCGACGAATTGGGATCTCGCTTAGAGGGACCAATCTACTTCGAGTGTAAACTAAACGAGCCAATGCACATTGGCATGCGATTATTGCATCCAGCTGCTGCTGATCACAGCGTGAGTATAAGTAGGCAGCAGATGCAACGCATATTCAGGTTTTCGCTGAGGAGCCGAGCCGGTGACCCGGCCGCTCAGCGGTGGTACAGGAGCTGTGGCGACGGGATGTGACGTCTCCGTTCCCTCCTTCAGGGAACGAGGGTTACATACGTAACCGAGACGTTCCCTTTCAGTCGGTCACTCTCGACGTCACGTCGGATGTCCGACGAATTGGGATCTCGCTTAGAGGGACCAATCTACTTCGAGTGTAAACTAAACGAGCCAATGCACATTGGCATGCGATTATTGCATCCAGCTGCTGCTGATCACAGCGTGAGTATAAGTAGGCAGCAGATGCAACGCATATTCAGGTTTTCGCTGAGGAGCCGAGCCGGTGACCCGGCCGCTCAGCGGTGGTACAGGAGCTGTGGCGACGGGATGTGACGTCTCCGTTCCCTCCTTCAGGGAACGAGGGTTACATACGTAACCGAGACGTTCCCTTTCAGTCGGTCACTCTCGACGTCACGTCGGATGTCCGACGAATTGGGATCTCGCTTAGAGGGACCAATCTACTTCGAGTGTAAACTAAACGAGCCAATGCACATTGGCATGCGATTATTGCATCCAGCTGCTGCTGATCACAGCGTGAGTATAAGTAGGCAGCAGATGCAACGCATATTCAGGTTTTCGCTGAGGAGCCGAGCCGGTGACCCGGCCGCTCAGCGGTGGTACAGGAGCTGTGGCGACGGGATGTGACGTCTCCGTTCCCTCCTTCAGGGAACGAGGGTTACATACGTAACCGAGACGTTCCCTTTCAGTCGGTCACTCTCGACGTCACGTCGGATGTCCGACGAATTGGGATCTCGCTTAGAGGGACCAATCTACTTCGAGTGTAAACTAAACGAGCCAATGCACATTGGCATGCGATTATTGCATCCAGCTGCTGCTGATCACAGCGTGAGTATAAGTAGGCAGCAGATGCAACGCATATTCAGGTTTTCGCTGAGGAGCCGAGCCGGTGACCCGGCCGCTCAGCGGTGGTACAGGAGCTGTGGCGACGGGATGTGACGTCTCCGTTCCCTCCTTCAGGGAACGAGGGTTACATACGTAACCGAGACGTTCTTTAAGGATGTGTTGTTTGGTTTCTATAACATGGAAAAATATAAAAATGATGAGTACTTTATTATCAATCTATTATTGCTACTTGCCAAGTTTCACATTCATTGCAAATTCATTCGTCAAAATCCCTTATGCATTGTTTTATATAAACTGTAATCATAGCTTCCGCTAATTGTCATACGCGCAATCATGAGATAGTGGATGTAATATGACATAAGTGTAGCATAAGCTAGAGATTATGGTTTATAAAGTTTTAAATATGGATATTTTTCTTACACAAAAGCATCGTTTGTGTAAACTCCCCGTGTGGAGTACTTTTTATAATGGATGGATGCACTTTTTTGGGCTTCAAAATCTCAACCCCCATTCACTGCCATTATAAAGCTTGGAAGAGCCAGGA
>NW_015629520.1:1030253-1033209 GCF_001515625.1 Sinocyclocheilus rhinocerous
ACTCTGCATTTGAACAGTCAATAGCAAATACTTTAACTAATAACAAAACATACTTACAGTCGCTGATTCAGAAGCGCCAGATTGTCATAGCAAAGTCGGAATTGACCTTTTGTTTTTTTTTAGAAATAGCCTTTTTGCACAGCCAGCTTTGTACTCTTCTAGGTTCAAAAAACTGTCGTCCATAAAATGCGTTGCACAAATTCGAACATCTGGGTTGTGCTGTTCTGTTGTAACTAAATCTTAACCAATGATTCCTAATTGCATCTACTTCCGGAAGGCCAAATAAAGTGCTTTTGCTTTCGCACTGAATCACACAGCGTCTCCCTGACATGGCTTTATCAACACTACTGCTGTTCCTGAAACCACGCCTTTTTTCTTTGCGTGCACATTTGGGCGGCACTATGCAAATATTTCCACATAGCGATGTAGATATGTGGGGGCGTGTTAGAACGAGCCGTTTTAGGTAGGTGTGGCTGACTCTTAACTTTTATAAAGAATACCTCTTTGGATTTGAGACTTTAGTCTTTGCAACTTTACAGATTTTCTTTATGCACCAAGAGCTTGTAACACTCCAAAGAGAAAGGAAAACTTGAAATCGCATCATATGACCCCTTTAAGTTTATATTCTGTATTTTATTTGTAATTAATAGATATTTAGAAATATATTAGATATTTTATTTATATATGAATAGATGCTTTGCTTTCGTTATCATTTTATTTTAATATATACTTTTACATTTGCTATTTATTTATTTATGAATGAATGAATGAATGAATGAAACATTGGCAAAGCTTCCAATGTTTTAAAAAAATAGATGTGGACCTGAATATCTGTGATGGTCTCAGTGTAATTTTAGTATTAGTTATACTGTCATAGTTTTAGTAATTTAGTTGTGTTTTTGTCATTTCTATTATTTTTTTATTAAAAATATTTAGTTTTAATTGATACTTTTTAGTAATTTTAGTACTTCAACTTTCTGTTTTTTTTTTCATCCAATACAGTATTCATACATTATTTCAGCTTTATTTCAATTAAAGGAATAGTTGACCCAAAAACGAAAATTTGCTAATGGTTCTGACACTGATTAATAGAATAAGCAGACACAAACTTTCTTTTTCATTATTCAAAATTCTTATTCCACTAAAAATCGTAAAAATGATATACAGCTTTTTTAAATGTATATAAATGCAAAATTTAACTTCTAGCTTTTTAACGTCTTATACACACGCTAAAAGTGCCCTCCAGCGCTATACCGACGTGGCTACCGATAACCGATTGTTTTATAAAAAACCTCTGGCGTCAATATTGAAAGGCATCGAAATTTTTATGATCATTTAGCTAGTTTCTCAAAATATCAAGATTTTTTTTTTCACGCCTAAAAATATGTATGATTTAGTCATTACATATTTAATTATTTGCATTTAATCAGCTGTTTGTGTCCAGGCACGGTCCACGGGGGTGCTAGAGGTGCCAAGCACCCTCAAATGAAAGCAAGAGCACCCTCAGTTGAAGTTGTAAAAATAGGATATGGCGAAACATACTTAACAAACACTCCAGTGCGTATTTGCGTTTGCACGCTCTTGTTTTTGCAGCGTTGATCCAATCACAGACATTACATAGACTATCTGTTGATTTCTTGAATGCAATGGCCGATCAGAGGTGTTTTAATTCAGAATCCACTCACCACTCAAAATGCCACAGTTGTGTTCAGTGCTGACTGCTGAGTGATACAAGCTTGCGAATCCTCTCATATATCCTCACAGATATGACGGTTTTCAAAGCGGAAGAATTTCTGACCTGTGTTTTAGCATGACCGCACACGTCGAAACGATACTAAACAAACAATGTCAGATAACTCATAAAACCTGTCCTATATACAGTGCACAACCTGACCCACATCAACATTTCCTTTTTAACACATCACTGTGAACCGTCTAGACAATGTGCTGCTTAATTTGTATGCCCCTCATTAGCTAGAAGGCAGTTAATGAGGATGCTTAATATCTTCAGAGAAAGGGAGTGTCACTGCAAGATGAGAGAGAACATGTTCATACGCTTCCACCAACACAACAGTGTGAGAATTCGTTCAAAATTACATTTCCAGATTCAGATTTGTGAGAGAGCCATAATTACTCCAAAATCAATACGCATTGTTGTAAGATAATGAAAATGGTCTGTTTAAAAATAAAAGCCAAAGGTGCAGATTATCTCCTCAAATGGGGGGGAAATATGAAGAAGTAAGAGGAAAATGGATCTGTAATGACAGACACTGTTTGTGTTTTTAGCAAGATGTAAATGTAATATGTTGTTTTGTCAATGTTCCTCACTTTTCACAGCTTCTAATTCAGTAAAGACCGTGAGAGGTAGAAACCAATGTGACTGGACCAGTGCCGTAAAAGGGCCAATTATCCAGGTGGAGGAGATGTGGTTTGGAGAGCTCCCAAATTACTCAACCTTAAAGGCGATGATGGTTGTGCAAACAGGTTTTGATTTGTCTGACAGGCTTGCAACTTTATTAGAATGTTATGAATCCTGCTACTTTATTATGAAACATGACAGCAGCAACAAGACAAGAGAAAGTGGTTGTAAAGACAACAAATATCACAATGGATAAATAATTATACACCATAAATTCAGTATAATAATAATACTAGTAATAATAATAATAAATTCTGAAAAAAATAGAACTTCTGATAAACACAAAACCATTTTTTTCACCCCAAACAAATACTGTACATCCATTTTTTCTCATTTAATATTCTGTTTTTCAATTATGATCATAAGAGTCCATACAATCTAAAAAACAAACAAACAAACAAACAGACCACCTAACTACCTACCTAACTAACTAACTACCTACCTACCTACCTACCTAACTAACTAACTAACTAACAGAACACCTAACTACATACCTACCTAACTAACTAACTACCTACCTACCTACCTACCTACCTA
>NW_015629520.1:1034192-1120637 GCF_001515625.1 Sinocyclocheilus rhinocerous
CTACCTACCTACCTACCTACCTACCTACCTACCTACCTACCTACCTACCTACCTACCTACCTACCTACCTACCTACCTACCTAACTAACTAACTAACTAACTAACAGAACACCTAACTACCTACCTACCTACCTAAATAACTAACTACCTACCTAACTACCTACCTACCTACCTAACTACCTAACTAACTAACTAATAAATAAATACTATATAAAATTTCATATTAAAGTATAGTATAAGGTTAATAGGTCACAATGAGTAATATATAATAAATTAAAATAATATAACATTTACAATAAAAATATTACATAACATGTTAGATAAAATACATACATTATTTACATTATCATTATAATTATTATTTATATAATATTAAATATTATATATTTTAAATTATGTTCTATGTAATGTCATTTAAATTAATATATAATGTATATTTTATATAACATTTTATGTAATATTATTTTTTATTATTATTTATATACATTTTATTTTCATATTATTTAATTAATGAATCATCATCATCATCATCATAAATTCTGGGGAAAATTTTTTAGAGCTTCTGATAAACACAAACCCATTTATTTCACCCCAAACAAATAAAATACTTTAATTTTTTTTCGCATTTAATATCCTGTTTTTCAAAGTATATTACATTATGGAAATGAAATAAGTGGTGAACACTCTTTCATGTTGAATTTCCAGCAAGAATTATTTTTAAAAAGCATCATGAGCCTGACTTATTTGAGTTTGGACCAACATATTTTCATCTTTTAATACCATAGAAGTGCAATTCCACACAGAAACTGCTGCGATTCATCTTTCGTCACTGCTGAGCTGACTATCATCTCTAAAATGAGGAGAAATGAGAGGCATTATTTGCCTGACAGGCTTGTTATAAAGAGTAAATGAGAAAACATGTAAGCAATCATAGCGAGGAACACCCAGACATCATAAAATGCTTTTAAATCAGGGGACCTGAAGTCAGTAGGCCAAGCAGAGTATGTAGAGATGATTTCAGGGGGAAAAAACACACGAAGATTAGATAATAGCAGCCTAGTAATGGGAAATAATAATAGCAGAAAAAAGGATAATACAATTCTGATGACAGATGCACAACAAAAGCTTCAGGCTGAACTAATTCAGAATGATTTATTGATTAAAACGCAGACTCTCACTTTCAAATAACAAATGACTGGCCATACAGATCAGCCATAACTAACAATAAATAAATAAATAACAGTCACTTTATCATCACTTGTCAGGGGCAGATCAATAACGGTCATAAAATAGTCCATAAATTCTCAAAAAAACTAAATACTATTTAGAATTTCAAATTAAAGTGTCAAAGCTCAATAGGCCTCAATGTGTGATATGTAATAAATTAAACAGAATATTAAAATAACATTCATGTTAATAATATTATATAAAATGTTATAAAAATACAAATACATACAATGTTATTTACAACTATATATTATTTTAAAATTACTTTACATACTGTAGTACATAACACACACACACACACACACACACATATATATATATATATAACTTTTTATGTAACACTTTTAATTTAAATATTATATTAATTTATTATATATTACACATTGTGGCCTATTGACCTTATATTATACACTTTAATTCAAAATTGTATTATTATATATAGAATTATATAGTATTTTGAATATTATTATGAAAGTATAATTTCTACAATTATATATTATTTGACATATTTTAAATTATTTGACATAGAATACAATTTTAATATATACAATATGTAATATAACATTTTAAATACATTTTTTATTATCATTTTGATATTTTTCCCATATAAATATTTTATTTACATTTTGTATTATATATTTTTATTTATTGTAAAGCATTGTTTTAGCAAATTGGTTCATAAAATGTAGTTTGTTAGATGTCAAATGATTAAATACGAATTGTTTATAAGATTATACTGTGCAATTCTACATTCTTTAGCAAATGTGCTCGATTTTTACTGTCTTTATACTGTCTTTTTTTTCCAAGTAAGATTTCTTCCCTGTTATTTATTTTCCCTGAATCTATTCCCTAAGTGAAATAACAACCATTGCCATTATGTAGAGAAAAGCTCAACAAGCAATTGTTTTCTCCCTGAGACGAACAATTTTAAAAAGAAATGTTACTGTAGCATGTCAACGTCAATTCCTTATTGTAAAAATGAGGTGGCTGAAAACAGTCAAATGTTCGGGGGCTCTTGATGTCTTGCCATCGCTTGAAGTTTGATCTTGCCGTACAGTTTGAAGCTAGATTATAACATGGCTAGAGGCCATCGTCAGTGTAAACACACTGTCTCCAAACCTTGTGAGAGGCATGCCAGAAACAGATGATCAAATCTGAAAAAAGACTCATATGGTGCAGCATTTTCAGATGGTTATGATGGGTCTGAAATCACAGTAATTACAGGCTGATAAGCAGAAGATTGGTGTCGGGTTATTTTAACCTGTCAAAACAATTTGTAGATGTACAAAATGTAACTTTAACATCACATTTTAGGTTTACCAAAGTCACTTAAAGGAATAGTTCACTCAAAAATGAAAATGTTGAAAATTTAGTCACCCTCAGGTGATCTAAGATGTAGATGGGTCTGTTTCTTAATCAGATTTGGAGAAATTTAGCATTCCATCACTTGCTCACCAATGGATCCTCATGCAGTGAATGGGTGCCGTCAGAATAAGAGTCCAAACAGCTGATAAAAACATTACAATAATCTACAAGTAATCCACACAACTCCAGTCCATCGATTAATATGTTGTGAAGTGAATAGCTGCATGTTTATGATAAACAAATCCATCATCAAGATGTTTTCCCTTCAAACAAGCCCTTAACCCTTAAAACACAATATAGTGTTCTCCTGTGAAAAAGTTGTCCTGTCTGAATCAGGAGAAAAATGTGCACAGATCATGTACTGTTTACAAACTAAATCAGTTGTAAACAATTATGTTGGTGTATTTTGATGTGAGAGACAACAGTGGATGGACTTTTTCACTGAAGGAAGCGTTATTATGGTTTATGGACTAGTATTTAGCCAGAAGCGATGGTTTAAAGTGAAAACACATTAATGATGTATTTGTTTCTTATACGCAGCTTTTCACTTCTCAAGATGGTAACTGATGGACTGGAGTCGTGTGGATTACTTGTGGATTACTGTGATGTTTTTTTATCAGCTGTTTGGACTCTGACGGCACCCATTCACTGCAGAGGATCCATTGGTGAGCAAGTGATGTAATGCTACATTTCTCCAAATCTGTTCCCATGAAGAAACAAAACAAAACAAAACAACAACTTTGCCTTAGTGGACCATCAGATGTTTATCTATGGATGAAAGTGTGTTTCACCAAAAGTCCATGTGGCAACATACAAATGGCAAAAAAGTTATTGATCGCTTTTGGACACACTTGCCAGAGCTTTTCTCGGAACTAACTAACATTTTTCTGAGCCATTTCAGCAATGACTTCTAACCAACTGGTCATTTTTAGTGGATATATGAAGTTAGTTCGAAGTTCACACAGGTGTACTTTATCAAATTAACATGAATGCTTCCAAATACTTCTATTATAATTTGAAACCTAGCAAATGTCCTTTAGTAAAATGACTCGCTTGAAAATGGTGCTTAATGGCATTTAGTTTCATATTACGTTATATAATGCAAAGACATTAATACTTTTTTAATGTGCCATGAGTGTCCAAAAATGCCTATTTGGGGACAAACTCTGTTGACGTATTCAGACTAATTTATTAACTTAATAACCAAGTGAAATCACAAACAGAAATATTTCATCTTATGTATTAAACTGATACATTATATATAATTTAAAATACATTACTTTATTTAGCGCATTTAGATTTTAAAGACATTTTAAATAGCGATAACTGATTTGATTATTGGGCACCAAATTTGGTATATGATCTAATAACGCCCTATTCAATTTTCGCTAGTTGTTTTGGACCGCGGGATTTGTCGTGATCGGTCACGAGACCCGTAAAAAAAAAACAATTGCGTTGGAGCCACGCCACTCACCTTCGCGCCAAATTTAAATCTACATTTGCGTGAACAATTGCGCGCTGTGGCAGAATATTAGATTGGTTTGTAAGTAAACAGCGACTTAAATGTCCAGTTCTTCGGTTTCTGAAGTCTTGGAATATTGTTCACCATTTATACGGATTGCATTTTTGATTTAAAAAATATATATTTAGGTTTTTTTTGTCATCATTTGGACAACGGGGTCAAACGGGTTTGGAACAAGATGAAGGTGTGTAAATGCTGACACAATTATAACTCTTATTTCTTTGAACAGGTATGCTGTTTCTCATATGTTTTGACAGTGTGACCGTTTTCTGCGTGCAACCTGTTGCAGCCTTTAGTTCCGTTTTGACCTTTCAGCTGAACCTAACCACTTCGACGTAATCGTGCACCCGCTGAACTTGGTGTTGGTGATTCAAGTTGCAAGACCATGCCAAAGTCCACGTGCTCTGAGGGGGCGTGGCTCTTCCGCGCTGATCGCATGCGGCAGGCGTGCTGTTTATCATGCCGCCGGGAGAAACCCGCAACTGCTGCGACACCAAACGAAATATTTCATTAATAAGGGCGCCTCAAGTTTGGCATTGTTTAGTATCAAAACACGCCCTTTTAACATGCTGCTAAAAACTGCTTTCCCTGAAGGCGAAGGGTGTTGAGGCTTTGATCAACAGCTGAAGTCAGAGCTCAGACCAGCTTAATCTACTGCGCTCTCACACTGATTAAACAAACATAAGCAGAGCTACACTTCACTTATTTAGTCAGTGCATAAGCTACATTTGTGGCTATAAGCAAGATACTGCGTACATGAGTGGTTAAACTTGAACTAAAAAGAGTATGGAAGTATCATATGTGCAGTATTTTCATATCAACACATCATAATTATATTTGGGACATTTTGTTAAGATTATGCGTCAGAATCATAGAATAAATATCTTGAATTTTTATGAACACTTTAATAAGCAGAAATACTTATACCAAGTAACTTGACCTGACTATTTGCTGGAGATCGTTTTCCTTAATTAATTAATTTTTATCTAGGCTATCGGAAAGAAGGCCTATATCTATATTTGTATTTCACAAGATCCAGAACCATGTATAGGGTAAACATTTGTATGATGATAATATAGGCATTTATACCACCAAACTTTGATATGTAATGCTTACAACTTAAATTAGTTACTAAAAGATGGTGATAATAGTGATGAACACTAGTGTGTCCAGCAATTGTTCAGTATATTTGCATATATTAATATTTGATTTTTCACCTTTTTTTTTTTTTTGTTGCATTAATTTACCATAAACAGCTGACAGACAAAAACTGGGTATTAACTCACACCAATAAGGGAAAACACAAATTAAAGGATAATAAAAAGTGTTAGAATATTTTTAATTGGAATATTTTGAAAGCTTCGTGAATGGCTAATGCTTAACTTCTCAAATATGTGAAGAATGACATACAATTGGTATGTATTTACAAATAAATGCAATTTATAAAATGATGTTCATCATCATTGAAATTATAATTTATAGAGTAATCAAACATAAGGCAACATAAATAAATAAAAATAAAATAAAATGCTGCACACATATATATGCGCACACACGCAATATATAGATTACATCAATATTTCTGTAAGAAGTATTCGACTGGGTTACATATCAGCTCTCATATATACTTTTTGCAACGTCTCATAAACCAAACATGATAGGTGCAGGGATTCTGAAAACATACAACAGGATCCTGTCAGGAATGTTTAATTTGAGCAATTTGTGCCTTTATAGGTGACGCATTATGTATTTTAAAGCGGAAAATGTGCGGCTGTGTCATTAGAAGACGGGCAAAGACATGAAAGTGCCAGTGTTAATATGTCTCACTCTCACACACACACATCCATTCATCGGCTATTGACAGTGTGTCCCTGTTGAGCGGCTGCACTGGAGCTTCTCTCTAGCGCTGCCGGTGGACAATCAAACCCACACACCCACCTCTGTCTACACTCGCCTGTTCAACATTTCTTACTTCTGCTAGAAAAATACATAGCTACAGCAAACCCCTGAGCTCTGAATCGCATCGCGGCGCATCGTGATACACCAGCAGCAATAGCTCCAAAAGAAGCACAACATGGAGTCCTCTCCAGAACCAGCGAGCGACCCGGGCAACGGCGTCTCAGAGCCGGTTACCCCGGTCAGGGAAACCCCGGTAAACCTGGAGACCCTCCGCAAAGCTGAGCACCAAGCCCCGGTGCGCCGGCAGAGCTGCTCCAGCACAAACAGAGGTGAGAGACAGCGATTCTTTGGAATCGATATGACATTGATTCTCCGTAGTGTTGATGAGCAAAACTTCAAAGTGAATTCATTTCAACTTAAATGGCGCGCGCGGCGCGTCAAAATCATTCCAGTGCGTTTGGTTCACTAGAAAAGCGCGTGGTGAATAAGAATAGACGGCATTTATGAAATATATAGGAATTAAGATGCTTTTAGAGTTGATGTGGTTGTATAGGCTAACAGAATGATCCTGTCATTGTTGTTGAATGTATGACAGCACTGACACTAGACTAAAAAAATAGCAAATGCGTTTATTAAAAAAATCTAAATTTGACAATATGTAAGTTAATTTCTGATTTAAAAATGGTGCGAAATAATATATATACATAGGGAGAGATCATAATGTTATAATGTGTGTTAGCTACACAAGTCGAACTTATGTGAACTATATTTTTAAAATGAGACTCATTTTATTTTGATATATGCATATTTGTTTTTTTTTAAGTGTTATATTTTTACATTTCATTCATGAGTTGTCAGCATGCGTTGATCTCTGCGCGTGTTTGGACGCTAGCTGGACGCATGCAAATACTTATTTCTCATATATAAAATATATTAAAAGGAATTTAGCTTTCCCACAATGCTTTAATATCTAATTTTAATTTAGATATTTCTAAATATGAGTGTTGTACAGTACAGACAGTAGGTTTTTTTAGCCACTCCCCCTTCGGTGGCTCCGTTCAACTCATCCAAGTTCAGTGCAAAATGTATCTGCGATTATACAGACAAAAAGTGAACAAGTGACACGATACTGTATAAAGTAACGGTGAATGTCTGTTCAGGTTGTTGTGTGTCGCGAAGAAGGGTATATTTAGAGGCTGATACGGTGAATGTGGAATGTACGCTGGTTATGTAACAAGTTTTGCCATAAACAGAGCAGGGAAAATCATCGAAGTCTGGGGTTCAGAGTGTGTTTTGTATGATTACACTGTGGCGAATGTGTGTAATACTGTTCATAATAACGTCGTCTTTTTTATTGTTTTATTCAATAAAATCGTATAGAAAATCGGGACTTGATCTCGAGTCCACTCGCTTTCTAAACGAAAATATTACCGCTGGACTGTAGAGTCAGTGGCGCGCGTGTTTAGTTATTGAATTATCATTTTTTTAATGTTTGTCGCCAATCAAAGAATGAGGAGAAATGACCTTGAAACGCGAAAATGAATTTTACGAATCTATAACAAATCTCTCGTGCTAGCAGTTGTTTCACTTTTCTTGCTTGGTACTTTCCCAGCACTGTGCAGTTATGTAATAGCAGTCAGAAGAGGCAGGTATGGGGAGGCACTGTCCGGATGGGAGTTTTTAGGCAAGTCTATGCCATTTTTTTTTTTAAAGGAGACTGACTTTGAGACACTCCTAACCTGCTGACCTATAATCACCCCCGCCCTTTACAGTGGGACTAAAGTGCATCTGGAAGGGAAAGGCAAAAGAAAGAACTACTTAGTCCTGTTATGTAACCCTTGTGTGAATGGGCGATGAGAAGCAAAGTGTTCAGTGGGACTGTTCTCTTTGGCTCTGTTAGAAATCCACTTTGCTTTCGCAAGACTTGTGCAACAAACACACCAGCAGAGTCAATAGACCCAGTGCGGTCATGACGTCAGTTTGCAGGCCGTTTAGAATGGTGGGGTTTGAATTATGACTAAAATAATTGATGTCAGAGACATCATGGTTCTACGGCATAAATGATACACCGTCATACCTTAAATATGAATTTTGAAGCGTTTATGTTGCTATAGTAGCAATATAAAGATTTCTGATTCATCAAGGACACACAGTCGCATCTTTTAGGTAGTTGTAGTCCTTGTTTAGCAACCTTTTAGCAACTTGCTTAAAAATATTTTGAGGTATGACTGTGTAAGATTCATGTTATAGAAAGAATGATATTTCACCATAAAATCAAACCCATAAATTGCTAATGGACATATAACAAACAGCTAGTGAAAATGATGGTAGTTGCCTATTAGAGTGGCAAAAAATTTGAAAAGTTGGGCTGAAATTATGATATCCAGAACATAATATTAATAATAATTTATTAAAAAACAAAACAAAACAAAAAACATAAAATAATGTTCAAAATTTTCTACATATAAAGTTCAAATTTTAATTAATTAATTTTTTTATTATTTTCAGTTTTTTTAAACAATACATTTGAGCTGTTTTTTTTCAGCAGGGTAGGGCTGCATGATTATGACAAATCCAAATAAACAAAACAATTAAATGCAATCTCAGTTATTAATTTTACATAATAGAATTGGCATTGACAAGACAATCTGAGAACTGTTTTTGAATTAAGTTATTGCTGTTTTAGATCAAGACAGTGACTAAGCTGTCAACATAAGTTCAATGAAACATGAGGTCAAAAATAACAACTTTTTATTATTATTATTATAAATTATTATTATTTTTTTTTACAAATAAAATGTACTAGGTGACAGAAGTGTACATGGTGCACCTTTTTTTTATATTAGATCTTCGACTTTTGGTCGAAGTTTCATTGAACGTGATTTTGTGCAGATTCTGCTTTATTCTTGATTTGAACATGCAAACAATTATTTACAGTATTTAGTGCAGACACAACTTTTTCCTGTTTGTTGGATAAACAGTCAACTTGACATTGGCCCTTTTAGCAGCATAGTGGAACGCTTTGATAAAGCTATAGATTCATTTAAGCATTTTTGATTGGTCATTGTGTGCAACTCTGATTGGTTATGATGCTCAACCGGTGCAAAAAACACGTCATAGATGCATGATGCAACATGCATGTAAATGCATTGCTGTATTAGCTGTTGTCATTTTAATGCTGAATATTTTTCAGTTTAATTGTGCAGCCCTAATAGACACTGTAAGAGAGAGAGACAGCAAATGTAGCAATAATTATTGCTGATTTGTTATTATAGCTTATGGTATATTTGGCTCATATACATTTTTTTTTTTTTTTAAGACTAAGTGAATATCAATGTCACACTCAAATACGTGTTTTAGCAGCTGTGACTGTTAATCATATTTTGGCTGCTTAAACACTTAAATTTGCGGTTTAGTCAGATCTCATAATTACGCACAGTAGGACACCACATGTGAAACGGCTTTATTATTAGTTAACCACAAGCAGTCTGTGGTTTTGCTTGTGGTGTGTCAGTGAGTTTATTTAGCGTTGGCTGCATTGGCTGTGATTGTGGGTGTCGGAGGCAATCTCAGCACACGGATGAATTAACCACTTTCAACGGATCTATGAAATGAAGCAAACCGCATTGCTTTGATCTCAAGTGAAAAGGGAACATAACTGAGGCTCTTAGAAGAGTTAGGATGACCGGCTAAATTTATGAACAAAATTATCGGAATTTTGTTTCTTTGAATTGAAATTTGTCTTTTATGCATTTAAGTTGAGCGAGTTATTAAGTTCAAACCAACATTTTCCATCTTTTATTAAGAAAGTATATAGTAATTTGAGGAAAGACGACATTAAACCGCACTTTTAGGTCTGATTCATATTTTCTTGGCACTTTTTTCACTGTGAAAATTAATGTTTATGTAACATATATGTTGTTTGACCTAAATGTCATCCAATAGATTCATTTTTTATAGAAATATTACCTGCATATTCAAGTTCAAACTAAATAACTTTATTAATGAAATATACATTTTGAGAAAAGACACCCTTAAACTGCACTTGGATTTAAGGTCACATTCATATTTTTGGGGATCTTTTTGGCTGTGATACTTAATGTTTATGTAATAAAGGCGTCATTTGACCTGAATGTCATCCAGTGGACTCATTTTTACAAATATTACATGCGTGTTGAAAGTTATGGAAAGAAAATCTCAGGAAAGATGTTAGTCCACACCCATTGTGTGTCTCTTTCAGTAACGTTGTATTTTGCCTGCACTCAATACTGTTTAAGTGGTGCATTAGTAATATGCTAAATTCAGTATTAATGTATTTATTTTTACATTAGCTGAATCATTTGGTTCATTCTTATTTCAGATAAATATTTTTCTATTTTGTTTGCACGCATCCAAATGATTTAACAAAATAAACTTTCAGCATTAAAAAAAATATATATATTTTACATTTTTGTTTGATTTAATCATGTTATGTATTCTTATTTTAGATATATATTTTTCTGGGTTTATTGCACACATCTAAAATGATTTAAAAAAAAAAAAAGGTAAACGATCAGTCATTGTGGTTTATTTTTAAATTTTTTATTTGTTGTCAAACATTTGAAGTATTCTCCAAATTATAGTGCGTTGTTCAAACGGTACATTTAGCTTTGTCCACAGAAACCAATGTGAAGACATTTAGTAAGGAACACATTTTCCCTTTGTTTTTTTTACACCATGCCCACACATGGCCTTTGACCGTACCCTGATTTTGCCTACTATTATTTTAACCTGTGCTTGTCCACATACACAGAAGAACTCAGAGCAGGTCAAACTTCACATTTGACCTAGTAATCAAATGGCAAAGCTGAAGCGTGGCACATGCTGTTATAACCCTGAGTGTTGACACTTGACGTCTTGTTTAAAGGAGGTTCTTGAAGGATAACAGAGGGTCAGACAGGCAAACACACAAATGCTTAAATCATTTAGAGAGTGTGTTATTACTACATTTGGCTTCCTCCAGTGCTCAAGGAGGGAGTTTGAAAACAGTCAGTATTAATGCTCTGTTTTTGTCTATGGAGGTTCAGGCTTGTAGCTTTTTTTAGGGTTTTTGATGTAAGTGAAACTGGATGTTTGATTTAGAAAAGTGTAGAGTAAGATTTGGTTGTATTAATTGGGTTGGTGTCAGTTGTGCGAAAATATTGGGTGCAAAGAAATATCTAACCCCAAAATAACAATTGTCATCATGTACTCACCCTTATGTCAATCAAAAGTGTTTTTGAAGAATCTTTCTTTAGCTCTTTTCTATATAATGAGAGTTTAGTGACTCATCATCATCAAAAGTAAATATAGTAATATTTTTTGAACTTCTTATAATTTCTGCCAGTGTTTTTTTGTGTGTGTTTGATTATGTATTTATTTAATTTATTTAGACTATGATTCCAATGAGAGTCACCTTCAAGAAATATGGGAATTACAAAACCTCAGAAATAAAATTTCTACAATGATAAAACACAACATTTCTTATTTCAATGTTGAAAACTTTGCTACTTAATCTTTTGTAATATTATTTATAACATTACATTATTATAAAAAATCTTTGCGGTCACTTGCTGAATAAAAGTATTTATTTTTTATTTTTACGTTACGCTTACTTGCCCTAAACTTTTGAATGGTAGTGTATCACACTTTGCACAAAATATTTTAAGCAGCACAACTGTTTTCAACACTTATAATAATAAGAAATGTTTCTTGAGCAGCAAATCAACATATTAGAATGATTTCTGAAGGATCATGTGACACTGAAGACTGGAGTAATGATGCTGAAAATTCAGCTTTGCATCACAGGAATAAATTACATTTAAAAAAATGTAATTGTAATAATATTTTATTGTATTTAAGTACAGTAACAGTTTTTACTGTATTTTTTTTTATCAAATACACCTTGGTGAGCAAAAGACTTCTTTCAAAAATATTAAAGGGATCACGAACTGCCTTTTTTGTATAATTTTGTACTGTTCTCTGAGATCCACTTATAATGTTATCAAGATGTTTACATCAGAATACATCATAATTTAGAAGTAATAGGCTATTTTCTGCCCTGTTTTTAACCCCCCTCATCAGAACGCTCTGTGAATTGAATAGGTGTGGCAGATTGTCGACTCGGAAGTAAACGCCCACTGCTATGATTGGTTAACAGTTGTTTATGTTTGACAGCAACATCCTTCACAGATGATTGCTGTGATTTAGGTTAAAAATGCATAAATGCTCAGTACACATCAAACGATCTGTAATAACAGACAACGCAATAGTGATCACGTAATAAAAACAGTAACACATGTGTGGTGCGACTGTCGGATCCAATATAGTCGCACAGCAATGACAGCATCGTCTTTTAGTTTCATTCTTCCTGAAAATCCTGCGTTGAATTGTGCCTTGTTTGTAAATGAATCCATGGTGAAATGAAGTGAACAAAAGACCAAGTTCTTACTGACGCGGTCTGGAACTTCATTAAAAATAAAGTTCATCCACTCTTTCCTAACGCTGGGATCAGAAGGAAGGCAATACAAAGACTGTGCTTTTTTCCACAACTTGGCATTGCACAGCATCTTGTTGTCTTCGGAGCATCTTTAGCATTTGGTTTCTGCGTAGACCTGCGTTTGCCTCTCTCGTTATTTACACTACATGCATGAATCGGTGGGTGGGGCTAAACAGACTAGGGATGCACCGCAATGAAAATTCTTGGCCGAAGCCGAAACCGAACAAAGTGAAACACTGGGCCGAATACCGAATACGTTTTTTTCGTGTTTTTTTTTTCCCCCATTGCATAAATTAAATAGCCAAAATGTGCTTTTTACTGTTTTGTCTTGCTTTTCAAAGAAAAAAATCTATTACAAAACAACAATTTAAAAATATTTAACACTGAACATTTTTAACATTCTAGCAGACACTATACCAACAAAGCACAATTTAGCTTAAAATTCTTACTTTTTATTTTATTTTACAGAACAACAGTAAAATTACAATACTAACATTTATGAATGTTGATAGAGTTCTTGCTTTTTCTCAACTTTTATTTTGGCGGAAACGCGCAGGAAGACTTCAATGCTTCCTTTTTGTTGACAACAACAGATTTATAAATAAGTCTCATTACGAATAAGTCGTACGTATCGCATTGTCACATGACTTGTAAAATTTCATAAAAATGTGACTGAGCAACTGACGAGCGCAGATTTTCCTCACGCTTTGGACTTTAAACCCTGGTTAACAAGCAGATAGCGCCGCGAGCTCGTGCAGCGCTGTCAGAATACATGCAATGCGTGCGTGTATTAGAAAACATAACGTTTTGCAGTTTATTTACTAATTGTTTAAGGCCATTTCGCGATTTCAATCATCATATAGTAAACCAGCAACAATCACCCCTTCCTCTTCTCATCGAAGACATGAGCTGCAGTACTAAACAGTCTCTCGCTGTTGGTGCTTGTAATGCTTTTTGCGTCTTTCTCCGACAGTTTAAATGCTTCCACACTGCTGACGTGTGCTGCATTAAAGAGTGCGCGCCTCTCACTCTTCGCTGGTTGCCATTTGATCGCGTCATATCATTGTTCGGTACAATTTATTCTATCTTTTCGCTTATTCGGCCCGAACACCGAAATAGCTTTTTTTTGCTATTTTCGGCCGAATAATTTCGGTTGCCGAACATTCGGTGCATCCTTAAAACAGACAGTGCTGTAGAAGCAGGCGTTGATCTTTTTCTGTGGAGGCGGGGTTTAGCCACACTATTACGTCATAAAGTGGCAGAAGGTTTTGAGTTCTGAAACGTACAGGATGTTTTTATAGTACAATGACCTCTAATATGTCAAAAGATCAAGGGAATTTTGATTTCTCCGTTCATGACCACTTTAAAAAAGACTTAATAATTCCAAACTTCTGACTGGCAGTGTAAGTAATGACAAAATGTTCATCTTTTTTAAGACTTTGGAAGAAAACTTCTACTTTGATTGTTCAGGTTGGAGTAACTCAGAACAAAGCTCTGCTTTCCAAACTTTTGCCTCTTGCACACCTCCACAATTACACGTGTGCGCAGGAATCGGAGGCTTTGCATCAATCACGTTGAGTAGATTTGCAGTGTCATAAGCTAGGCTAGTTTTAATGGGTTCCTTCCAGTTAACTCTCAGGCACGGCCGGCGTTTGTTTAGACTTGCATTTGTTGGCATTGCTGATGCACATGTGTGGAGCAGTGCCTTAACTTAATTTCTCCTTTATTGGAAGACAGCGGAATGACTGTGGGGTCTGCCATCTGTGAAGGACTAGCCTATAATTACTTATTAGTTGGCATGGCAGACAACAATATTTTGCTTGCTCCCAGCCTCGGTGTGAGAGTGTGATGGTGAAATCTGTCACCTGGTGGTGTGCTGATTGACTCTTTCCAGCAGGGGGGATATTTTAGCGGCTGAATGAGCCAAGCTGAGCTCTTTTATTCAAACCCTGCAATTAGCCTAACAGATATTGTGCAGTGACACCAGTGTTTAACGTCGCAGCGCCCAATGTGCTCCAGCTTAACCTGTACACTTTAACACATTCAACATTATCCCACCCTGTCTGGAGTTTAAAGAATTGGTTCACCCAAAAATGTTGTTGTAAGCTTTTTTGTTATTTTTAAATAGGGCTGGGCGATATTTTACACACACACACACACACACACACACACACACACATACACACACACATACATATAAGATATTCATATACATAAATGAATATCCCAGATCTGCGGTGTGCTTGAGGCATTCTGAAAATTTGAGATGTTTTCATCTCGCTGCGGCATAGATGTGCCTGGAAAAAACAAGTGCGTCGCAGCACATGAGCGTCATTAGCACGCCGCTTCTATTTTGAGTGCGCTTGCCGCACTTCTACACTTGAAATAACGAACTTGAGCACGCAAAAGACGCGACATGTGAACGGCCCCTGAAGGCGCATATCGGTCCCTTAAAGATACACATTAGTACCTAAAGTGTACCTTGTTTAGTTTTGGCCAAACTGGGGCTGGGAAATCTGCCCTCCGCTGGTGACAAGAACCAGATTTTGATGCAACATCTCCAGCGGCAGGGGACATCTCAGATCTACGTCCCATTTACAGAAGTTAATTTCTGAGATAGACAGTTTAAATAGTAATTAATTAATGTACTCCAGATGCATTATGGGAAGCCTTTAAAGAGGTCTAAATTTACTATTGTGGGGCGGGGCTGTGACCTAACTAGGCCCATGGTGTAGTGGGGACGTGAAGCTGAGGTGAAGGAACTGGAAATGGGCCTCTGCTTTGGGGCCTCATAGGAGACGATGGTGGTTGACCAAAGTCGACAGGATTCCTCAGCGGGATTTAACAACTCATGATAACGAACGCAAAGTGCTGCAGTCTGTTTTAAATGTCAAATTGGTGCAACCCATTAACTTTAAAGCATCCAGAAAGAGGAAGATATTCAGTCTCACCCTAGAGTATGCTTCGAGTTTGTATTGGATTGTGACAATTGCTAGCTGTCGTAAAAGAGCAAAGTATAGCATCTAGTAATTCCTAGACCTTTTTTTTTTTCATGTGCCACATTCAATTCAATGTCTTGCTCTTTTCCGTTGTCCTCACTTTGGCTGCATCTGCTGATGGATAATGTTAACAAATAGCCAAACAGCTAATAATGCGTTGATCTTTTCCATGTTGAATATCCTGCTTTGTGGGAATATGTCAGAAATATGTCACACTGCGGAAGAAAGATGGGTTGAGGACTGACTTTACCACAATGACAAAATGTAAAATACAACACAAAGAATGATTTCTGAAATGTACTTGTTTTTGAGTAAAAAAAAAAAAAAACGGATTCTAAAAATCCGTAAAACAACAATGCATAATATATTAAAACTAGACTTGATTTTATAGATTTTATTAGAATACCTATTGTATTTCTTGAAATTTTATTTATTTATTTATTTTTTGTATGTAAACTCTACCCTGCTAATTTTTCTGGACTTAAATGATAAATAATATTGAACGTTATTTATTTATTTATAATTTAAATATGTTTTATATTAGTATATTCATTGTATCTTTATTTAAAAACCAGAAAGACTGCCAAACTAACAAACAAATCTAGTAAATATTTATAATGAATAATTATCAGTTTATTGGTATACTATCAAACAAAAATGTTCTCGTTTTATTCATCATCCTAGTAAAAACTTTAAGATACGTTCTCTAAGGCCGTGTCTAATAGCTTATGCAGTGATATTTCTCTAGTAAATGTTTTTTTTTTTTTTTTTTTTTTAGGGGGTGCCCCAAAAATTATATTAGTATATTCATTGTATCTTTATTTAAAAACCAGAAAGACTGCCAAACTAACAAACAAATCTAGTAAATATTTATAATGAATAATTATCAGTTTATTGGTATACTATCAAACAAAAATGTTCTCGTTTTATTCATCATCCTAGTAAAAACTTTAAGATACGTTCTCTAAGGCCGTGTCTAATAGCTTATGCAGTGATATTTCTCTAGTAAATGTTTTTTTTTTTTTTTTTTTTTAAGGAGTGTACCAATAACTTTGAAGAACTTGGGCAGAAATGTAAAAAATAAGAAGCAAATGTTATTGAAAGGAATAGTGTTTTTATCATGTGGTAGCTACGTTTAGAGATTTAGGGCTTTCAAGCTGCGCTTAAGCCAAACTTAAAATGAGCCAAATTCTGCGTAAGGCAAAAATAAAATGCTTTGTTTCCATTTTGTCTTGCTCTTTTGTAATGGACACAGAAGTTGTGTAATGTCTGCTTTTCATCTTAAAATGTTCCCTCACAAGATGTGTTTACCATGCTCATAAAAGCAAGTATGAAGGGACATGCTAAAGTAGGCCAATTTCCTGAACTTGGCCTGACATTTTCTGTGCATGTATCTGCCGTGAATTCCAAGTCATTGAAGTCACAACGTCTGACTCGTAATTCGCGTATGTGTGTGTGTGCATTTCACTTTTTTTTCATAGTATCTCTTTGTTTTATGAATTACGCAAACACCCATTCTTCATTCACTCGTATCAAATTAAATTTTTAGGCCTTACAGCCCCAGATGTGTTTCATGCATGTAATATTCATTTATTCAGCCAATTCGGCGTATAATTGATTTTGACTTGTTTTAACACGCGTTCAGAAGTTAAGTGCCTGCTCATCCTTCCCCTGTTAAAACAATTTCGGGTCCCCTAACAAATAAAAATCAGGCTGATCAAAAAGATAAGTCATATTTTGAATTAGTGTCACTCAATGTACTTGATTATTCATATATGATTAAGAAGCGTCGCCTAATCCAGTAAATAAAGTTAAAAAGAGATTCTGTCCCTTCAGGTGCGGCAAGCTCTTAATCAAATTATCCTCACATCCGGGCATGTCGTATTCTTCTAACACCCCCGGTGACTTCTCAACGCAGATTATAATCAGCTCCTATTTTCAGTCTTTGATTAAAATCGTGCAGGCTTGGTCAGACTCGGTTCTTCCTGTGACGATTCAGCCAGCTAATTATTAATATCAGAGACCCACTCTCTATAGTTTTTTTTTTTTTTGTTCACCAATTACAGTGAACCAGTGGACCAGAGTGCTTAAACAATGCCCATAACTATTAATCATGTTGAGTCACATTGGATATGAATCCATTAGTTCATTCTTATTTAAATGTCTTACAGTGGTTGGGAGGAGACAAGGTTTCACCGAGGACTTGGTTTGTCCTTCCTGACCTTCAACTTAACTCTCTCAGGCTCAAGATTTCACCATTTATTCTACCATTATCCTTTTAGGTACTTATTAAATTATGTTAAATTAAGCCATGTGCACTTCTGTTCATTTATCAGTTTAAATTGAATAATTAAGGGTTGTCATGATGCCAAAATCTCAGTCGGCGATAGCAAAAAATTATTGATACCAATCTTGATACTACATGAAAAGCTAATGTGATATTGAGAATACACCTTTTAAAATGTTAATTATTTTAGATATTAAAATTAAATTATTAAAATAAAAAGTTGAGTTTGTAAATATTAAGGCATGCATATATGTTTGTGTATTTTTTTTAATTCAGTAACATTGATTTCAGCAGATTTTCAATTAAACAGTCAGTCATTGTAAGCCTAGGATGAACCCCCCCCCAATTTTAGAGAAGAAACAAAGGAATAGTCTGTTTCTGCTCATCCCATAATTTTTGTAAGAGACACAGATCAATACTTTTTCCCATAGTTGGCTTGTGATCTTGATTTTAAGTAATTAAATGATTGTGTACTTTGTACAATAATACTGTAGGAAGACTGGGTTCATTCATTCATTCATTTAAAGTAGTATTAATTTTAGTATTACAATTACAGTACTTTTTACATGTTTAATTACATTTTGTTCTTTGCATTTTATAACCCATTTACACTGACAGTTCAACATTGGATATTATTTTTATTACCAGGACCTTTTTATCATGATACTTACTGGAAAAACAAAAATTGAAGAATGTGTGTAAACAAACTGTTAACGGTCCCTTTTGAATTCCATATACATTTTTTTCCATACTATGGAAGTCGATGGCTACCAGCAACTGTTTGGTTACCCACATTTTTAAAAATATCTTCTTTTGTGTTTAACAGAAGAAAGAAACTACAGTTTCCATTGAACTATTCCTTTAAGTGCATCATTGTTTTCATTCATCCAAGTCATTCACTTCATGATGTAACAAATAATCTAACAGCCAACCAAAAAGCAGTTGCTTAGGTTCTGAACACTATCATTTTACCCAGACTGCATTTGGGATCTGAGTAACTATGAATTTCAGAGTCCGCAAGACTGTTGGAAACTTTGGATTGTTAACTTGTGACCCAGTCTTTTCTCATGTGATGTCATAAACAGAAGATGAGATTTCTCTTTTACGTAATGAATAGTTAATCCTTAGCTTGTGGATGGTTGGAATTGATGGAGCAGTGATGGAGAACGACATTTCCACTGGACTCTGGCAGTGATGGAGAACAGGGCTCTCCCGCTGTCGTGTTTGCAGCACCAATCACGTCCCTCCATCTTCAGGCCAAAGTTTATCAGCCTTATCGATCAGTGTTTTACCACTTAATTTTCCTAATGAGGTGCCTGGGATGCAATAATTAACCGCATGTCAAGTTATTAAAAGCCTATTTTTACGTGACAGACAGAAATAGACATACAGAAGTGGGAAGATGGAAGCCATCAGTTAATGTTCAAGGATTTTAAAATGTGAAATTATTCCTTTCCGAGACCCCATTATAATTGCTGCATTAATTTCAGATTAAAAGATTGAAGTTTTTGCCACATGGCTGGCAGATGTATAACAATTGATTGCATTTTAACGAAGAAAAAGTTAGATGGAGCACAATGGTGCCACTGTGTGTGAGGAAATTCGCTAACGCTTCTTCTGAAACTCCTCTGTGGGATGGCAAAGGTTGTGCTACATTGATCTGAGCGCAAATTTGGCTAATCTTGATATGCATCTACTCAAACAGCAAGATACTTTCTCAATTTGTTTATCAAATCATCTGTTTTGCCATTTTAGGAGCACAAGCCATTGAGATTTCCGTAAATGAATACTTCATCCAAAAACATCTGTCATTATTCACCCTCTAAACCCGTAGGGTGTTTTTTTTCCTTCATTGGAACACAAAGAAATAATTTCTTCAAATAGATCTCCTCTATACAATGACGTTTCATGGCCTCCACAAATAGCAAAAAATCTCTATGAAAGTAATTCATACATCTGTGCTGTTTTTCAAGACTTCAGAAGTCATAAAATAACTGTGTTATGAACTGAATAAAATGTATGTTATTAGTCACCTTTTAAAATATGGGACTTCAGTTTCATAAAAATGTTATTGGTTCTTGAGTGTCTAGTATCCAACTGTCATGAAAGCAGCATATGGGATTGGAATGTCATGAGGAGGGTAAATAAATAGAGGGTGAACTCTTCCTTTTTAAATGTTTAATTTGTAAATTGGCTTCAAAAATCAGCCTAATTTCATTTAGGGAATGATTGGAACACATGATTTGTGTGAAAAGCCTGATATGTAGTATAGTTGAGCACAGGGAAGTTGGTCGCTCTCAAGTAGTATAATGGCCCGCTACTTTGGCACTGAGGGAATAAGCTGAATGTTGAATGAATGTTTGATCTTTCACATTATATGGTTGAAATTACACCTCTGGTCTGCAGATACACTTTAGGAAAATGGGTAGAGTTGAAATTATTATGTGCCAGGCTATTTATTAGACACATCTGTGATTTGTATCAGCGGGAGTCCATTTGATGCGCGCTGCTCTGCGACTTCCTTCCCTGTGACAGTGATTGACCCTTCGCTGTGGCGTTGACACCATACATGGCAGTTTGTCTGCTTCTGAAACACGCCAAAGTGAATGGCAATCTTTGGTTTTAATTGATAGCGAGAATTCTCATTATATTTCAATTTGCATTTAGGGGGTTGTCCAGTGGAGGTTTGTTAATTGCTAGTTGGACTAGAACCTTTTGGACTTCTCTCTTACCTGGCTGGAAGCCACTGTGTCTTCTCAAAAGAGCCACTTCATCTCTGCCAGGGCCAGGTGGAAATTTGCTGCACGGTTCTAATTGGACAAAGTGCCTTTCAAACTCCCAGCCATCATTCACATGTCGGATTAACGGAGCCAGCGAGGTGTCAACATAGGTTCCCCGCTCACTTTCGCCCTCCTTGTGGCCTGAGGCCTAATGTTCACTGCCGCATGCTCTATCACTCAGTGCAGAAGAAATAAACCTAATAAAAAGAACACCTCTGTGAACAAAAACACGTTGCGCAGTTGTTTCCACGATACTTCAGTCTGTCAAGATGACTGAATTATTTGTCGTTCACTCAGTACCCCTGCCTTCAATAAAGCTAATGAGTCATGAATGCAGCATATAAATGTGCCAAGCATGACTAGCATCTGGTCATGCAAAATAGCAGATTATCCAGTTTTCTGTGGCACACATATTTGAAATAGTTTCTTATAACACTAATTTAGAATTTTATAACCAAATTGTTATGTTTAAGGTTTGGGACAAGCATATAGATGCATAAGATTATGTAAGTTGATTACAAGGAAGTCAACCGTAGATCCAAACTGTGAGCCATTAAAGTGAAAGTGTGAAAGTGAAAGTGAAGGTGCCTCCCCTGCCAGGTAAGTATGCAGATGTAACACACATGCAGAAATCATGAGGGTGAAGGTTACATGTGGAAAAACTGAAAATGTCAATTAGCTCATTTGCGCTGCCTCCTCTGTTGAAACTGCCTTTGAAATGGATTGAATAAGATAGCACTGTCCTTGTAATATGAGCTTAACTACTCATATTTGTTCTGCAGAGATTGCGCAGACAGGAAACCAGTGCTGGGTGTAACAAAGAACTGACAAATAAGTACTGTCAGTACAAAAGCTGGCAGCTGGGACGCGATGCTTAAGTACATACTTGAGGGTGGTGATTTGATCCCACGTGGGAGAGCGAGTGGACAGGGGGAGATTGATGGTGGTGTCCTAAATCAGACATATAACACCTGATTGAGCCCTAAAGGCATCGGGCCTAGCACAGAGCCCTGTGGTACACACTTGCTTATAGGTGAGCAGCAACACCCCCCAAAAAACGCTTCATGCAAATTCATGGGACACATTAAAGGATTATTCCCAGGAAGGTTGTTCCAGCATAGCCCAAAGCGTTGCACATCTTCTGATCTGAGCATGAGCCGCACCTGGGAGAAAAACAACATGCATAGGCAGTCATTTGTAGTAGCAGCAAAGTGACTTGCCGTCACAATGCCAGGGTGTTGAGAAAGGCATTGATATGCAGTTGTTAAGGTGTTCTTGACTATTTTTTTTAGCTTGTTGCTATCCTGTTGCTAGGGTGCTTGGTTGTTTACTTACTGGCCCAAGTCAAAAGTGTTCACCCCAAACTCACTGATATTCTCATACCTTGGTTCCTCTTTTAGTGTAAATCTAATGTTTCTTTTTCTTTGTTTGGCCCGTTTTATCTCTAACCAGGCAAAAGTTGTCAGATCACGTCAGCACACTTCAACAAGAAATGTGATTTGAGGTTTTATGTTTTTTTTTCGAGTTTTTAACCCTATGTATTGAGCAATACACACCTCTATTCTAACTGAAGTACATCAGTAAGAGAGATGCAATATTCTTTTGTAATTCAATTAGCTTATACTGCATTTACAGGTATATTTGACGTATATTACAAAACAAAATATTTAATTTGAATAGCTTTGATGCACATGGTGGCGGACTTGGTATGTGAAGTATTCATCTGTTTGAAGTAACTTCCATAAACATTTTTCTTTCTCTGTTATTTCTTCCTTTCATTGAAAACCACAGCTGCTTTGTTGAAACATCTGAGCAGGCCAGCGGCCAGAGGAATGTGGAAATAGCTCCGTGTTGAAACCAATGTGTTCAGTGTGTGTGTGTGCACCTGAGGCACTGCTCCGGTTATCTCACAGTGGTGTAATCTTCATACTTTGTCGACACACCAGCGTGACCTCCCTAAAGGATCCGCCGTTGTTCTTCCTGACCCTCCGCTGAACGCTCTTGGAAAGGTTCCTTGAAAACCACTCTATTGTCTTTTTGCCGCAAATAGCTTGTTACTCCATTGTACATAAGCGTGAGAGTATTTCTTTGTCAGTGTTTTTTTGCACTGTGGAATATCACATAAAATGGGGCAGAACACATTTTTAGGCTGCTTTCACACAGATTTTTAGGGATGTATGTATCGATATATCACAATACAGTCATACACAATACTCTTGATATATATATATATATATACACACACACACACACACACACACACACACACATGTCCACTGTCTGTCAAATGTTTACTTATTGTATGCTCACCAATGCTGCATTTATTTGATCAAAAATACAATAAAAACAGTCATATTGTGAAATATTATTACAGTTAAAATAACTGCTTTCTATTTGAATATATTTTAAAATGTAATTTATTCCTGTGATGTCAAAGCTGAATTTTTAGCAGCCATTACTCCATTCTTCAGTGTCAGATTTCTTCAGAAATCAAGTTTTTCGACTGGCAAAATTACAGTTCTGTCAATGGGCATAAAACTTTCTTATACTGACCTGAGACAGTGGGCCATCTTTACTGTTGAGCCCTTGAGATCCTTTTATCCATATTTTTATTTATTTGTGCATTTATACCATGTCCTATGGGGTTTAGACTAAGTAATTGAAGACTAAGTGAGAGATCACCACTGTCACGTCGCAACAGAAGATGCAGTGAAGTTTTATGACTAATCTGCATGACAAGACAAAAAGACCCATAATGCACTGCACATATACAGTAGCTGAAAAATGCACTGTAGCCCTGTCTCTCACAGCACGTACAGTTGATTGCCTGAGCCGGCGCGCATGTGTGGGGCAGATGGCAGAGGGCTGCTGGATAATAGATCTCAATATTAACTCAAAACCATGCTGTGCATGTTGGTGGATGACGCTTGGTGGAGTAAGGGAGAAGCGTTGACCTTCTGTCCTGTCATTTAGCCCCTCACGCCCCCCTGTGCTGCACTCAAATTACTTTGTTTTACCCAATTAAAGAAGACGGCTGAGCATGGCGAGCTCAGCCATTTTTCGCTTCGTGACACGTGCCACGCTCTCACCTGGATGCGCGCGACATTAGCGCTCTGTCACTGGGAGATGTGGAGAGAAGAATGGCAGTGGGAAGTCTTCCATGGCTCCTGAGATTGATGTAGTGGACACCATGTGACTCATTTACTGCCATCTTTACAAAGTATGAGACTGTAGTATTATTGAGGATGTTTGTGAGAAAGTAGATTTGAATTGATTTGTATTGGATCTGGTTCTGAAGGAGTTTTTTCTCATCTGTTGTTTGAATTGGCAATAAAGAATCATTTCGGAAAGATTTTCTTAGCATTCAGTTCTGTTAGTGTTTCTTAAAAGATTATATATTCCTGCATCATAGCAAATGAACAGTTTTAGCTGATTTTTGAGATTGAAATCTGAATTTTATTACAAAGTATTTGCTGGTTGCATGTGGCAATGGCACAAAAGCGAAACTATTAATGCTGATAATTTAATTTTCAATAATTCTATGATCAAATGTTCTATGTGTATTATTGTTTGCAAATTTAAATATATTTACTGCTATTGACATTTTAAGAGGCTTTACTGTGCAGTTATTGAAGAAAGTGAGTATTTTCTATAGATAGTACATTTTATTTCCAAAATTACTTTCAATAATTTGTCATTTCTGTCCTATAAACTGAAATATTTTGGTAAAGATATGGCAAAAATATGGAACTGTAATTATGGAAAGGACCTGTAGCTATATTTTTAGAGCATGGCTGCATGACTGGGAAGTCATCAACACCTTAGATCTGTCAGCCAATCAGAATCAAGTACTGAACAGTAAATAATCGCTAATGGATCCGTTATATGGAATCAGAAATGGAACAAGAATTGTTAAAATTGTCATGCCTATTTTTTAGTGGTGATGCAACAAATTTTCACCTGTATATATACAGTGGTGTGAAAAAGTGTTGGCCCCTTCCTGATTTCTGTTTGAAATGCATCGTGTTTATATGACTGTAAAAGTGCTGTCATATTAGTGAAAGTTTGCACACAAAATGTATTTCCATTGTCAATATTGTAGCTCATACAGAAATCACTTTCAAGTCAAGCAGCTTTCTGTTGGCGAATCCACGACACCAAGTGTTGAACACGAACAAAATCTGTGTGGGGAATTTTTCGCCATTATGCGAAAATCACGATTGCGTGGATTCCTATCTAAAAGACTGGAATTCGCCTACGAAATTTGCCCAAGAAATGTGACCACACATAAAGACTGAGTAACAAACTTGGAAATTATTGGTTAAACACTGGGAAACGGACAGTGAATTTTACTCTTTGAAGAATTTGTTCGTAGAATTCCTCAATCCTGTCAACATTTTGAGTGAAGCCAAGCACATTATGTGCTTTCCACTCACATCTGCATGGGTGCGGTCTTCCTTATCTATTATTTGTGATAACATAAGAATATTCAATACAGGCGCTCTATTTTTAGAATCAGCGCTCTTGTGCAGTTTGAATTGTGGGACGACAAATGCACCAAAGTTTTCCTGTTACAGATCAAGAAACAAGAAACACTGTAGAGTTCTTTTGTTTCCTTTCATATCTTGATGACAGAAGCGCACAGTCGCAGTCAATGCTCTGCAGTCTCGTGTGTGTGTGACGGAGACGGGCTGTGCGATGATGGCGGAGGGCTTTAACAGCCATGCGAGCACAGATTATGTGCTTGAAGGGGTGGAGGCCCGTGCCAGCAGTGACAGTTGGACTGGGAATTGGCGGGAGCCTCAGCCGTGCGGCACAGACACGGCTCGGAGGACCCATCGGGTCCGAGCCCCATCTCTCCCCTCGCGGCAGCTCCTCGCAGGGTCGCGGGCTGGCTGGCAGCTCCAGGCGGCCTGATGGGGGTAAACCGGCCCCTCGAGTGTCTTGATGAAGCGCCGGTAATAGCAGGAGGCTTTTGAAGAACGATGCGCTCGTTTGAGGAGCAGCGTCTTTTACCTCTATCCAGCTCAGGCTTGGCCGGGCTTTTGTCGAACTGCATGTCTTTGCTGCGATGCCCGCGCTCTGTGACGCCAAGGGGCCCGAACGTCTGTCATTTGTTTTACTTTCAACTAAAAGTTGATGGTTTACCAATAAAGCCCTCGAGTGCTTGTTTTGATGGAGGCATATGGAATTGTCGTAAGCTCAAGATGGCAGCAAGAGAGGAGGAAGTAGTTCAAAATTAAATACCGTACATCAGTTGTCATCAAATGTTTCTTAAAATGGGTTAATCAGATCTCTATCTTGAGTGTCAATGAGAAGTTTGCCACTAAAACATGTTGGGATTGTTACCCATATGCCTCCAGTCCATAGATATTTACAAAAACCAGGACATCTTTAGCTACTCTATAGTTTAAAAGTGTACCTACTAGGAGTGGGAAATATATAATAAGCAAAAATATAATTTTGTACACATTTTTTTTGGAAAAAATATTAAAAACCATTAAAAGTAAAGTCTTTCCACTTTGTGAAATAGTGAAAATTGACAGATAGCAACAGTAACTAATAGATGTGGAACCTTATTTATATTATCCTTATTTAAAAAAATGTTTCTTTGTTTTTGAACATGAAAGTCTCTTATGTTCACCTAGGCTGCATTTATTTAATCAAAAATCCAGTAAAAACAGTAAATTTGTTACAGTAAAATCATTACAATTTAAAGTCTTTTTCTTAAGTCTTTTGTGACATTGTCTTTGTCACTTTTGATCAATTAAAAAAAAAAAAGTTAATTTGTTTTAAAAGACAAAAAATCTTATTGACCCAGAACTTTTAACTTTTGCCATCTATATCACAATATAATATATTTTAGAATATATTTTAATATTTATATATTTTTTATATACTTTTATATACAGTACTTTACTTTATATACAGTACTTTTTTCTACTATATTACAGGTTCAAGCTGATTGAACTATTATGGCAGATTATTTTCAGGTTATATGTGCAGGCAGAAAGTTTCATATTATTTCATCAGATTTTTAATCAAACTCTATAATTGCATAAAATATGTGAGCTGTGTTCATTTACAGTTCTGTGTACTGAAGCATTTGCCACTCTATTACTCTGAGCAGCTTTTGATGTAGTCCATTGATGTGCGAGCGTGCGCGTGTGCTTCTGAAGTGCTCTGGAGAGGTCTAATAGGGAAAATAAGCATTTTCTGTTGAAAGTGCCTCCACTTGACAAGCTATATATTTCTAAAGTGTCATAAATCTCCCATGAGCCTCAACCATCGTCAAAAACAGCAGCATGTGCATTTTACGTTTACCTCTGCTTCTCACAAATACTACCATGTATTTGTGCATGTTATTTTTTGACAGACATCGACGTTGTGATATTCGAAGGATGTGGATCTGAAAACGGATGGATCGTATGGTAATAATAGTTTATATCTTAGCCAGCAAGTACTCAGTGAAGTGATTGTTTTTAGTTCTAATATTCCAACTGACAGCCAGCCTAAGATCTTGATGGATGTGATAACATGCGTAAGGGGGGAACTATATTTGATTTCTGGGTAGTATAAAATATGATGTTTGAAATGCTTTTTGCATAGTTCATTATGCATATTTTAGGGAATGAAGTTTATTTTGTGGCTTGAATAATTACATGTTACTCAGAGACTGGCTTTTTTGGCTTGTCAAAAAATATTACATTCAGCTGATTGCAAATTTGTTGACTTTTGAAAATCATTTTTTTTTAACCATGAAAGGAATGATTTTGACGCACACACTGTTGTAAATAATAGTAAAAATCACTTTTTAAAGCTGTTGTTCCTTTATTACCTCTTAGCAGATTTTTACTCTTATAATAAAACTGATTATAAATGAACCAAGCTGTACTTCATAAAGCGCTTTCAATCAGTTATGCTCCCTTTACTCGCTCACAGCAAAGCGAGCATGGGATGTTCTTGACCTTTGACCTCTGCGTTCCTCTGCGCCTGTCCAGGAATCCTGTTTGTCCTCTTCACCTCGTTCCTGGCCAACATCGCCGTTCCTGGAGACTCCATTAGGAAGTCCAGTGTGTCCTTGGAAGTCTCCTCTCTTATTCATCTTAACTTCTCCCTTGTCTTACGACTTTCCTCCGTCTCTCTCTCATTTTTTCCTTCTCCTGAAAGTAGGCCGGAGGTTATTACACTGAATTTGATATAACAGCCCGACCGCTTCAGTGGAGCACCTTGTCAGACACAAACAATAGATAAACCCCAAAATATAATGTGAGGTAAGGAATGCTCTGATATTCCCAGAGAATGTTCCCCTTAGAGGTCTGAACATTTGTCTGCATATATTTGCAAAGAATTCAGCCCGAGCCGGAGAGAGTGGAGGTCACGAGGAAAAATAAATCTATTTTCATACGTGTTGAAGTTAAGTCTCTTCCTGCAGGAACTATAGTAAATCGCTCTATTGTTCCAGCGAGACTCGGATTGGTTTTTGTCTAACATCTACATCCAGTGCTATTGTTAGGGCTACTTGTGGTAAGTCGCGATGTTTCGTTTAGACCCAGATCTGAGATGGGTGGCTTTCTTGCGTAACATTACAGCTTCGAGGGCCAAGTGCTAAGATGACGAGGAACAAACAGATGTTGACGGTTGCATAATTGGTGAAAAGCAGCAGCGAGCTTTCTAATGTCGAACAGCGGTGCGATCAAAAGGTTTTAATTTCGGTTGACCCCCTGTACGTCTGGCAGGCTGTCTGAACGGTGCTGCTGACAAATTACAGGTACTCAGCGGTGTTTAGGACTACAGAGGCGTACAGAGAGGATCTCACATCACAGGTAGAGCCGATAAACGAACAACCAGCTGTACAGCGCTGTACAAAGGTGCCAAATCATAAAGTTCTCTAAATCTTAATTTAGCAACTTGTACAGTATATGCCTTGTATGATATTTGAGTCAACATGAAATATATATATATATATATATATATATATATATATACATACAGTATATATGAAAGAAAGAGAAGTTTTATGATATTGTTCACTTGTATATGCATGATATTTTAACTTTTTAACCAAAGGAAATAAATGAAAAAGTAAATATTTTCCAGACAACATTTAACATTTTTTAAATAATTTTTACAATACTTTTCACAATACATATTTTCCCTACACAGTTCTACAGTATAGGATTAGCAAAGGCATGAATTTCAAGGTGATGAATGAATTGCAAAAACGTAACTAAAAGATTAATTTCTATTACGTTGTAAGGAAGGCACTTCCTTAAACTTAATGTGTAATATTTAAAAAACATATTTAAAAAACAAAAAAAACATTTTATAAACATTATTTTGTATTTAACTATATGCAGATTTGCTTTTTATTTCTTAATATGAAATTGCTATTAAATTAGTATGTAATTATTTACTATGTACTAAATTACCATGTAATACCTAAATAATATGAAAAAATATTATGAAAAAAATATGAAAAAATATTTAAGGTACTGTTCAAAAGTTTTTTTTTTGTTTTTTTTTGTGTGTGTTTTTGAAAAGCCCGTTTTTTTTTTTCACCAAGGCTGCATTTATTTAATCAAAAACACGGTAGCAACAGAAATATTGTGAAATATTAATGCAGTTTAAAATAACTAACTCATTCATGTGATGCAAAGCTGAATTTTCAGCATCATTACTCCAGTCTTCAGTGTCACATGATCCTTCAGAAATCAATCTGATATGCTGATTTGATACTCAAGAAACATTTCTCATTAATAACAATTTTAAAAAAGGTTGTGCTGCTTAATATTTTTGTGGAAATGGTTAGTTTTTTCTTCAGGTTTCTTTGAATATAAGTTCAAAACATTTGTTTGAAATAGAAAACATTGTCACTTTTGGTCAATTTAATGCACCCTTGCTGAATAAAAGTTTTCATTTCTTTAAGAAAAAATCTTCAAAACATTTTGAAACATTTAGTGTATCTTAAGTTAACCTGAACGTTTTTGTAATATATTGATTGTGGTCTCCTAGCATCCCCTTGGGACCCCAGTTTTTAAAAACTCTTACTGATATAGAGACCACTTTTCATGTTCCAGTACATCCTCGATGAGTAAAAATTTTTTTATTTCTCTCTTTGAGTATGTTGACTATGTCTTTCATGTCGACTTTAATATCATTTGATTATTAACTCAAACTTAGGTTTATAGTATCTTGCAGATGTTCACACTTACCCCGTTAGACTTTTTTGAATCATAGCGCAAGGCAAGCAATATAACCAAGCAAATATATTTCCTTATTTAATTGCAAACATCAGCTCTTAGATTCCTTAATTACTTTCATTCTTATTGAATTTTAAATAAAATCCAGTCTGTTGGCTCCGTCGTACAGTGTGAATTTTTGTTTGGGCTTGTTATCACGAAGCTGTCACATTTAATGAAACTAAATTGTCTAAATAATTTCGTGCAGTTTTATAATTATGGCTTTGGCAGTGGTTCTTCCTGCACTGAAGAATTTAACAAGCACACAAAGCCATCGTCATCTCACATGAAATTCATGTTGAATGTGACATTTTAATTGGAGTAATATTCCCATTAATTGGACAAAAACGGATATGGGAGTCTGTGGCGGAAAGGTACACGGGGAAGAGAACGATTCAGAATTCACAATTCCTGAATTAGGATTTATCAGCTTCATTTTTGTGGCTCTTCACTGATCAGGGAGCCGCTTAAGCGTGCGTCGTCTCAGCGGAACCGCCAGCTCACATTGTCTTTATTAAAAGCGATTAAGGAATAGGTCAATTTCGTCTGCTCAGCTGGTTTGAGCGCACTACGGCGGATCGTCGGAAATGTCTTCATCTTCATCTGCTTGGGGTCTGTGGGTCTGGTTAGGCAGTCAGGCAGGAAACCGAAGCTGTCAGGGCTTTTTTTTTGTATACCCATGTATGCGTGTCTGATTATATGTCAAAGCGAGTCAAAGCAGCACATTTTCTGCCTTTTGAGCTTGTTGTGAGCATATGCGTATGAGTGCGTAATAATATGAACATTTCCCACAGCCGTTTTTGGATGAAACAATCTCATCTTAAATTGAACAACTCACACATGCTTCTAATTACATATTATACCTGTATTTGAATATTAATCTGAACTATCATTATCTTTCTGAAATTGGTGATGAATTGGTTTACATAGGGCGCCATATGGGATACAGCCCCATTGTACAAGCTGTCCAGAGAGAGGCCTGACACACACTAACAATAAATGTGAAATTAACTTTTCAGGGCAGGTTGGCCACCTGTCTGTTAAGATAGAGTCTAGGACTGGCCATTTGGTATGGACAGAGAGAGAGGGCGCCTGTGGGAACCAGGTGGGGCATAAACGTTGCCTCATATGCCACCCGGTTTTTCTTTTATTTTGAAGGGCGGACACATCCTAGTGGTACACCGCAAGGGCAAACCTATCAATGACATTCTTTTGGAGTCGTCGTCAGTTGCAGAATTAGATCTGATTCAGCATTCTCCGATGGCACTACCCCTATTAAAATGGCAATGACCCCATGAAATGGTAATGTCGAAGACTTGAGGAAGCGGTCATTCTATTGAAATAGGTGACTTTTCCAGTTCAAAAAGATGATTGTTTTTATAATTACAGTACTTTTTTCTTTTTGGTAGAATGTACTTAAAAAAAAAGTATAATAATAATTACATTCAGTAGTGTAATAATATTAATAAAATGTTTGTACTGTACAACTAATTTTTTTAAATTAATATATTCAGATGTAATTATGCCTAGTAAAATGTAACCATGTTTACGGTAACAGAGTGGCAGTTCTACTTTGACATTACAAGGTTGTGAAACTACAACATGCTTTTCAGAAAGCGAATTTAATGCTGTTTTTCTACAAATATCTACTTGTCAAATAAAATTTGCTTGCTATACAAATTCTTAGTAACAGGGTTGACATTTTTGACATTTTTACATCAACTACTGTAAATCATAAGAAAACATTCAGTTATATATAAAAAAAAGATGTTAACTTGTCCTTGAAGTTCACTTCAATTTTGTTTGATTAATTTTATAGTTAAATTACTGTCTTTTTGTTGATTTACAGTCTTAAAAATCAAGGTTCCAATAGAAGAACCGATTTGGGTTCCCCAAAGAACATTTTAGAGAACAGCTCTTAAAAGAACCTTTTTTTATTGTTAGTATGAAAAACTTCTTAATAACCTTTAAAATAACATTTTTCCAGTATAAAGAACGATTTCTGCATGCAAGGTCCATGGATGTTGAAGGTTCTTTATGGAACCATAGATGCCAATAAAGAACCTTTATTTTTAAGAGTGTACATAATCAAAATAAAACAGCAATCCTTACACATATGTATGAAGACAAATGGCACCCGCTTTTGTCGAATGACCCGGTGGAGACAAGACGGGAGTGAAAGCATGTGGTTTCAGTTCTGCAAGCTCTGAGTGAGCCAACAGACGGAAGGAACACCTGGGAAAAGGAGAGAGAGGCAAGGAGCATGTGAGGCAGAGCGGCACATATTGGTGCAGTCTCGGAGAGAGTGGTTTCACTCAACCGTCTCTTTGAATCCGAGGGCGAGAGAGAACAGCTCTTCACAGTCATTTGTCTTCCTTAATCATACAGCGTGGTGCGTTTTTTCGAGACGGGCCGTGACGCGGGTTTATGGGCACATCTGTGCCGTTTGGGCTGTATAAAACATGTCCATTCCGCGTCCCACTGGGAGACCCGATGTCGGAAATCTTGCGAACGTCCCGTGTAAAGCCGTATGGTCTGTTGTGCAGACGGTGCAAGTGATGAGCAAAAGTACGAGTTTTGGAAATTGACTAGTCCGTGGGTTGTATGAAGGACTAGTTAGCCTAGTTATGGCCCTGTACGAGTAGAACCAGACCCCAGTAAAACATCTTTCTTTAGAAGCAAGGGTGTGCAATCCTTAAACATGTCCACCCTTCATCCTGCTGGGAGTCCTGGAAATGGACTCGACCCCTTAAGAGGCCTGGAAATTGACTAGTCATCTAATGGGTCATCTGAAGAACTAGTAAACTAGTTAGCCTTGTATATCCCCGTATAATTACGTTAGTAAGATCAGAATCCTATCAAACATCTTTTTTAGGGGCAAAGGTGTGCAACTCTGCTCCGGGAGGGCCACCTTCCTAAAGAATTTTTCTTCAACCTACTCCAACACACCTGCCCTAAAGTTTCTAGTGATCCTAAAACCCTTGATTAGCTGATTCAGGTGTGTTTTATTGGGGTTGGAGCTGAACACTGCAGAAAGGTAGCACCTCCAGGAGAAGGATTGGAAACCCTGAGTAAGGGACTCGGACATAAGAAACGTTCTTGCTAGAGATGCGCCGATTCCGATTTCCGATTTTTTGTTAGTGTGATCTGCCGATACCGATTTTTGCCGATTCCGATTTTCTTTCTAAGAACTATAATTGACAGCATATACAAACAAAAATATACTTTTCTTCAACGCAAAGTTTTATTTTCATAAAAAAACCAAGTAAAAAGTCAGTAATAAAATAAGAACAAATAAAAAAATGGCAAACAATAGCACAGATAAATGCAATAGAATAAAGAGAGCTATGAAACCAAGTTTTTCAGGTTATGTAAGTTTTTATTCAAGTAAGAAATACTACAGAAATTAATCAAATGTAAAATAACACTCGTCTGATTCCGATCCCTGGCCGATCGATCGGTGCATCTCTAGTTCTTGCATTCTGAAGCATTTAGACATTGGAACCGAATGTTTCAAGATGTGTTTCAACATTTTTTTAAATAAAAACCTTTGACGTCCATGAAACCTTTCCATTGCACAAAAGGTTCTTCATAGTGGAAAAAAGGTTCTTAACATTTTTAGAATGTTCTTCACACTTAGACACACTTGTTTTAGTTAAACATCCTGAAACATGCTTTGGCATGCAACTGGTAACTGTTGGACTTGGTTCCTAAACTAAAATATTAAAGTTAAAATAGTATACCACTGTTTTGAATGACTAGTCTGACTAGTCCATCCTCACTCATCCGATGCTAAGAGAGAAGTCGAGAGATGTTGATCGCGGAGGAGAGAATCTTCCGTAAATGGGAGGAGGGAAGGGCGGCTCTCTGGGGCGCTGAGAGAAAGTTGCCCCATGCTTGTCAGAGTTTCAGGAAGTTGAGAATTGATGGAGCCCACAGGCAGTGTGGCTAATTTTAGTTGAAATCACCTAAGTGGTTTGGCTAATTTATCCCTCACCCCCTGGTCCCCCCCATTCCCTCTCATCTCTCCCCCTCTCTTCATCCCTCCTTCCCTCGCTGCTCCGATATGTCCACATAGCGTGAAGGTACCAGGAGGTGACAGGAGGAACAGAAGGGTATTTTGTGCACAGCTGACTCAGAGTGCACAGAGTATTTATAACCTTCCTTTTAAACGCTGAGGCTTTTTTGACCCAGCGCCATGGACACGGAATCAGTTCACTGGCATTTTTTGTCCTTATCTTCTTCACAATGCACCAAAGCTCTAATTGCATATTGCATTACATGAACATGAGTGTATGTGCGATATAACGCGTGTCTACCTGTGGAGGTGAGCTGTAGGTTGTTGGAGCTTATCAAAAGAAACTGAAGACCTTGACCTCCATGTCTTTTTGAAACCTCTACCAGACAATTTGGTTCATTTAGAGAGCGCTTGCTTGAGAAAAACAAGATTTTTTTTGCCACTTTTATTGTAGGGGATTGTCAAGGTAAGACAGGTGAAGAGGAGGAAATGGGATCAGGATATGGCCTAAGCCAAACTTGAGCAGTTGTGTTTAGATGGAAACCCTTTCTGTGAAAATCTTGCTAGATTCAAATGCTGCATTCATAAACTTTTTATTTGAAGTCCCAAAGTAATTTGACCCCCAACCCTAATCTTGTTAGCAGCAAATGCAAATCTTGTGGGAGATTTACTGTCTAAAAACAACCGACTCTAACTTGTATTATGCGCATGAACAAGCCTGCTTGCCGCTAGACCAGAAATGAGTTCCAGAGTCGGGAGATTGAGAGGTTGTCACAGATTGGAATAATAGTAATATCTTATCCTCCATGTTGCTGCTTGTTTATCAGATAAAGTTTTAAAGTGACAGCATTATTTGATCAGGAAAACACTGTTGTGTTTGTTTTTTCAAAATCTTTTAATTTTTAATACTGTGATTGATTTCTAGGGGTGGAAACCATAAGGTTCATGTTCCTTAATGATTCCATTAAAAATTCTCTTAGTACTTTTAAGGGAATTTTCAGTCTTTTCAGCCGATTCATTTAAAATATCTTGCTCATAAGCATCAGACTTTGTTATTGCTTTGTAACAAAGCCACTTTTGCTCAATGTAATGCATTCTTGCTGAATTAAAATATTTATTTAAAAAATAAACTGACCACAAACTTTTGAATGATAGTGTAATTTATACTGCAAATCCACAACTCAGATGAAACATAATTTCTTTTGCTGTAACCCTGTAGATAAAATGCAGAAAAACAATTAGTGCAACCAGACATAATTTGGCTCCCCCCCCCTTTTTTTTTTTTAATAAATGTACTTCATTCCTTTGGCTCTGACATTTTATATTAACGCTGAACACTTTCACGCATCCGTGGCATGTTTTGTAGGACTTGGTCTTGTCTTCAAAAAGAGCTTGAACTAAACTAAAAATCTGTTTTTACATGTCAACATTTAACATTAGACTCATATTAAAAGATGAACATAAACATGGCATTTAGAAAGGTTATAGTTTATGTAGCCTTGTATGCTGTTTTTCCTTTTCTAGATTTCAAGATACATTTAGATCTGCTACTTTTTTTTTCATCATAGTCTCTTCCATTAGGTAGGTATAATACTGAGAATATTTGAGAGGAATAATGCAAGCTTGCGATTCCTCTCAACACATGGGTCATCTTGTCAGTGTATTTAAATTCAGTAGTTGTAGTGCTAATAAATTAGCTGCCTGTCGGAGTGCAGACGCACGGTTGACTTCTTAAGCACACTGTTCTTTCTGTAGGATTTGTATTATTATCTTGTTTAGCGCTACATAATTTAATTTTGAACTCTTATCTTATTTGCTGAGTTTGCTGTAGCAAAAGAGCAGCTGAACAAAAGAGAGATACTGCACTGTATTTTTCAGTCCCATGGGTGTATGTTTGGATATTTGGTGCTTTATAAAAAAAAGCCAGTGGTGAACATCTGTATTTATTTATGTGTAATAGGAAAGTCAGTGAGGAATAAGTAGTTTTTATTGTTTTTAAATCTGAAGAGTGTAGTTTCTGTACGATTAGCTTCATCAAAAAGATTTGGAAAATGTAATGACGTAGAAAAAAGTTTTCCAAACACTCCCCGTCTCCAATTTGTCAGATGAGCAGATAGCCACGCCCCCAAACTCATGCCATTGGTTGCGCAATTGCAGCTATGCCTGGCTGACCATAATTCTCAAACAAGAACAGAATTTTTAAAAAAAATGACTGTTTCAAAACAAGTTTCCCAAACACTCCCTGTCTGCATTTGGTCAGAGGAGCACATAGCCCCACCCCCAAACTCATGCCATTGGTTGAGCCATTGTTGCTATGTCTGCCTGGTCGGAATTCTCAAACAAACAGAGCAATGTTTTGATAGCGCCTCAGAGACAGACACAATGTTTAAGCTTTTCAGGAAAATTAACCTACTAGTGGCTTATTTAGAGCTGAAGTGTAGCTTTTCTGTTAAAATACTTTCCGTTTAATATTCAGAAACAACTTTGTATGTAAAGTTGGATTTTAGATCATTCTGAGTGAGAGAATCAGATGTCCTTTTCGCCCCAAAAGTGCGTGGCAAGCTGACAGAAACCATTGACGCCAGTCTCCTCGTTGTTATACCTGTTTGTAACGTGCTCTTCCTCTGCATCTCCTCGCAGGACCAGAGGAAAATTATATATTTGCAAAACTGCGCCGAAGCCAACCGCTGCTGGCAGTGTGACGGGTGCGATTTGGTGCCAAGCACCTGGTCAAACTGAAGACAATGAGCAGCTTATGGACTCCGTCCATCCCCAGATATAAATGTTAGTGATGATATCAAATAAAAAAGCAGAGGGAATTCGTACAGGGAGCACTTGAAAGGCGCAATAGAAGTGTTTATCGCCCGCAGATCTTTAAGCATTGCTAAGCCTTCCTCGCTTCTCATCCCCAGACACAGAAACGGATTTGAATACTAACTAATCTTTCACCGCCATTTTTGTCTTTCATAATTAACTTGTCATTGTTTTCTCATTGCGCGCCTTTCCATGCTCCTCCGCCCTGAAAGAGGAGCTGAACATCTCTGATATGGACATTTTTGTCTCCCTTGTCTGACTGTTTTCTGCCCAGCTTTAAACCCAAGTCAGATATTCAAACAGTAGCCAAATCCTTTCACTCGCTTTTTATTTATTTAACCGATACGATTCCTTTTGCACAGAGACTGCGGGGCAGGACCGGGCAGTCAACCTGCCGACGATCTCATAATGACTGCCACAGATGGAGAACGTTGGAATGGAGCTGTCTGTTGAATCTATCGTGCGCAGACACGCGGAGGAGAGTGTCAAAGCGTCTCCCGGTCAGAGAAAGACCGCTGGGGAATGCAGACCGTCTGGCGGACGTGTTGGCAGTCTCTGCTCTATCACTCTTTACCTGGGCTGGACTCGGACCAGGGTTAATTATAGTGGATCACTGGAGTCTCGTGTCACCTGTAAAGAGCAGGGGGGTTGTCAGGATGTTGTCATACTGCCATGTCCTGTATGACAAAAACATGAGGAAAGGCACTGTCTCCTAGCTGAAGTTTTAGTACACACAGCAAGGCGCAGACGTTATTGACTAGAAAAACAGTGTTTAGTTTAAACAACTTTTAAGACTGTTTAACTCTGCACAGTGACCTTGGAAAAAGTCTGTCTGCTGATAAAATTAATTAATAATTTTGTGGTGCTAAAAATATTAAACATTCTAACAATATGCTTTTCCTTGAATGAAAATTGTAATAATTTTCTAAATTGTTATATTGCATTGCATTTTATTATAGAACAATTAAATATAAAATAGAATATTTTTTTGGCAATTTTTCATTTTATTAACAATCATTTCAATCATTTCTCTTTGACACATCGGCTCATTGTTTATTGTTTTACGCATGAACCTCATTAAATTCAATTTATGCTTAAAAAAATTATGGAATTGAATAAATACTTAATTCAAACTTATTTTTCTGAAAATGGCTGTTACTATCTTACACAGTTTTGCTTTTTAAGTAAAAGCATCTTGTTTCCAGTATGTTTAGAAAAGTTTTACTGGAAAACAAGACAAAAATAGATCTGAAAAAAATTAAAGGTTAGGAATGCATGAAGTCTGTTTTGAGGTTGTGGAAAGAGCTGTGTTAGATCAAATATACAGCGTATTGGTTTTCCAAAAGAAAAACACACTCTAAAATTCTCATTGGTCAACAGATGTCAGAATGCGTTATAGTGAACTTTAAAACTTTCGAGTGGAGCATCACTTCCGCAAACCTTTTTTTTAATGCACCATCCTACTTTAAATCAATCGATTCGTTCTCTCTGACGCTACTTAAAATTTGGTGTATAGACACCCTTATTACCATGATAAGGCAATTTTAGGAGCAAATTTATCAGAGATGCTTTAAAACCAAGGAGTTTTTAAAGTCACCTCCTCTGCAAAAGTTTAAAAATACTACCGAAACTTTTGTACCTCAGCTTCAGACGTTCACTTCACTTTGGAGTAGAATCATTTGCTTCTCTTATACTCAATGGGGCTCACACTATCTAATCATGCCGGTGTATGCTGTCCCAGAAAAAATGGAGCACTTTGCGTTTCTAAAAGTTTTGTTCTACCCGTCCAGTTATTTTTACGATGGCCCATTTCTGCTATTGTTGTGGCATTATCTTGACCTCGCGTAGAGCAATTTCTCCCCAGTCAAATTAGCTCTCGCCATTCAAAGCAATGCCGTGATATAATGGTTTGACGGTTTTTGCTTCGCCGAGATGAAGAAATGGAAGGCCGAGCCACTGGGGTTAATAAAATTCCTCCTCTTCAACAAGTACCCAGGGATACGGAGTGTCCTTGAAAACGACAGCACCTCACTTTCGCCCAGCACCTCCGAGCGCTGCCATGTGGGCTTCTGAGCAACTCTCTCTTTCGCTCTTCCCATCTCAGTCCATTCACTCACCTTCTTCTACATCCGTTTAAACCAATTGCTGGGGCCAGACGCAGTGCTCCGACTCGTATTAATCTAATTTCTCCTGGCCTTGTATCCACAATCATTGGAAGCTCCTCATTAAAACAGACATTGTTCTTTCTCCGAAGCCTTTTTTTGCGGGAGACAGTTATCACGGCGGTGAAAGAATGCTGCGAGCATATTAACTACAACAGATCGATTCTCGCACGTCAGGTTTTTGCCAGCGCATACAGAAGCGTGAGAACTTAACACCGTCTTCATGCAAGTCAATGAACACCTGGAGCAGTGTTCCCAGTGGCAGCTAAACACGCGTAGCAAGGGAATGGAGGTGGGAAAGAAAGGGAGAGGAATACAGAGCCCGAGCCTTTCAAACCCATGTTTGACAAGAGGTAGAGCGAGGGAGCCTGGGCATGGAGCTGCGCGAGAGGCCCCGCTGAGGTTTATGCCACCTGTTTGTTTTGGGTTTTTTCCCCACGCAGCTTATAAATGCCTGGATGTGCCCAGCCCCCTGGGATCCGCAGGTTTGAGTTCCAACACAAAAAAGGTGACGGAACATTCCTGGGTTGTCGTAGTAACTTGGGGATTATGATTTATTAATCTGCAGCCTTTTAAATTCGAAGGAAGGCACAGAGAGGTTACCCGTCTCAGCCCCCGGGGGAGTAATCTCGCTTCAGAGAACAATTGCGAAACGTGCCGTTTTTGTCTTTAACTGCCGGAAAGCGCTCGTCCCATTACTCCTCCCGCTGCAGCTGCTGCGCAGGGAGAGGGTCACCCACAAGAAAGTTTGTGCAATTCCGCTGAGGAATTTATTTCTGTCCTCCGTAAAAAAACTGATGCATCGCTTTTCCTCGTGTCATTCCGTCAGAGACTTTTGAGGAAACCGAGAGCGCACCGGGCTGTCTGTGAACATGTATGTGGTTCAAAAGCGTAGTTTGTGAATATTTTCACACTGTACGGAAACACTCAAAGCTTATGTAACTCGGTTTACCCATAATGCATCACTTAAGCACCAAATGCAGTTGAAATTGGACTTTTTTTTTTTTTACATTTTTTGTTGTTAAAAAAAAATCGTGAATATTTCACACTACAATTCTTACCCAAAATGCACCACAAGTATTTCATAACATTGTTTGAGCACATATGCATTTTGAGATTAAAACATTTTCTTGGTCTAAACTTTATTTTTGGGCTTTTTGCAACTTGGCTGATAGAAAAAGAACAGGTCATTGCAAGACTTCTACTTGCGTACCGGTGTCTGTTGTGCAAAAACACATGTTTGTGAAAATTTTTACACTGATACAAAGATGCTTACACAAAATGCAACACAAATGCTTCATAACTGTTTACACACATATGCATTTTAAGTTCAACTCTGACATTTTCTTGGTCTAAAACCTAATAATAATAATTATTATTATAATTTTTTGCAACTTAATTGATAAAAAGAGGACAGGTAACAGGCAACCAGTGTCTGTTGTGCAAAAATTAATGTTTGAACATATTTTCACACTAGTACAACAATTCTTACCCAAAATGCACCACAAACGCTTCAAAACATTGTTTGCGCACATATGCATTTGAAGTAATTTTTTTAAATGAATTAAAAGTAAAAATTTTTTTTAAATCAAGACTTTATTTTATTGTTGTGCTTTTTGAATCTTGATTGATAGAAAGAGGACAGGTAACAGAAAGGTTGCGAGCCAGACTCGAACTCGTACCGGTGTCTGTTGGGCAAAAGTGTATTTTTGTGAATATTTTTAAAATGATACAAAAATGCTTACCCAAAATGCACCAAAAAAAATAAAAGGTTCTTCTTAACATGGTTTGCGCACATATGCATTTCATTCGTTCGTTCGTTCCTTTGTTAGTTCTTTCTTTTATTTGTTTATTCGTTTATTTATTTATTTACTTTTGTTTGATATGGCAGAAAGAGTAGAGATAATGGAAATTACGGAAGCCAGACTGGAATGTTTGTGAATATTTTCACACTGGTATAAAAGTCTAAAGGATTATGTGGCACTTTATTTACCCACAATGCATCACAAGTGCATCATAACATTATTAGTGCCTCATAAATGTGTTTTAACAAGGTAAATTAGGACATTTTGCTGATATAAATTTGTATTTTTGCCTTTTTTGGAAATGATAAATTGAGAGGACAGTCTGAATAGTTTTTTGCCCTCATTCCCCTTGTATTGGAAGTGTTGCGAACTGTGACGTCCATGTTAGCACCCAGGTTAATCGTGACAGAGCATGTGCACTAACTGCTAGGCTCTGAGAAAAGGAGATGTTTTTCATGTAAATACAAGTATATTTTTGAGTGTCCTCCTCAGAGCCGTAGCTACTTCCCTAGAAAGGCTGTTTGATTTGAAAGGTATTCCATACTCTGTTGAATAACTTGAAGTTAAGTGGCTCTTACCTGTGAAGAGAGGATTAGGCTAAAGTCAAACGGAAGAGTTGGGGTACAATAATGGCCCGAGGTTTTAGTTCCTCCGCAGAAGCGACAGATCCAGCGGGAGAGGACTGAGGCTGGTGCCAGACACTTCTTTGGCAGTCCTCCCCTGCTTGACTTGGCTCCTCAGATACTCGTACCATCACAGCCAACAAGACGGTTAAAAAAAGCCCCCACGCGGACATGCGTTCTGCAGAGGCTGTCAACATGTCCGCACAGCTCCTAACTCTCGTTATATAGTGCTAAAATAATCAGTGGGATGTTTCATCACCGTTGTAAAGTACATGCAAACAATGACGACGTGATCACACTGAGTTCCCTTTCAGTCGGTCACTCTCGACGTCACGTCGGATGACCGACGAAATTGGGATCTCGCTTAGAGAGACCAATCTACTTCGAGTGTAAACTAAACGAGCCAATGCACATTAGCATTCGATTATTATGTTCAAAGACATATCAAGCCATTATAGTGGAGTTTGTACTTGATTTCATATTCAGGTCTCAATATATACAAAATTGTCAGTATATATTATGATTTATTTTGTTTTATTTATTTGAATGTTAATAATAATTTTTTATTTGTATATACATTTTCAGAAAGTATAAATACATGACAATTTAAATAAGTGAAACTTTTAATCATGTTTATTTAAATGTCAATTATATATTATTTACTGATCTACAGTATTTATAATAAAAAATATAATAAAAAATTAATTAAAATTAATTAAAACAAAACAATGAACTATAGCCTTGAAGTATTGGACAGTTAAATAACAGTTATTCGATTTTATTTTAATTGTCATGTATATATGCGTAAATATATAAATAAATGATCATTTAAAAAGTAAAGCTTTTATTTATTTAATTATTTAAAAGGCCAGTTTATATATATATATATATATATATTATAAAAAACGAAATTCAATACAAAACACAGCCTGTACTGTAGCCTTGAAGTGTTGGTCAGTTAATTAAAAAATATTTTTTATTTATTCAGATTCACGCTGATATCATATTTAAAATCTTATTTCAGTGACATTTTTATGTACTTTTTTTTGTAACTGTATTTGTGTGTGTATTATTTTGTTTATTTTAATGTTTATACTTTTTAATTTTTAGATATGTACATATATACATATGTAAATAAATGACAATTAAGAACAGTAAAACTTTTATTTAAAATATTTAATTGTCAATTATATAAGTTATTTACAAATATTAAAATCTAAAAACATTTTATTCAAATGTTTTTCTTTTTCTAATTATTCAGATTAACAGTCTTAGAAGTCTCTATTTTGATGACATTTGTATGCATATTTTAGTAATTGTATTTTACATCTCTATTTCATATTGTAAAAAAAGTCATAACATATTATAGAAATGTTATACTTTTTTCCTGTCATTAATCTTTCATCGATTTAAACAGGCCTTCGAAAGCTGCCATCTGCAATCCAGATTTCTTCCAGACAAAAACATATGACAGATTGTGATATACCATATCCACGACATAACGTGGGTGTCATGTCAGAAGCGTCTCTATGGAGCAGCATGGATGTTTTACCATGAAAGCCGTTCATCTTTAGAGCACATTGTGGTTTGCAGTTTGCTTGTCAGGCAGCCAGTAAAGAAAAAGAAGTTGTCAGTCAAAGCACCAAATTGAGAGCTGTACGATTAAAAGGCGAAAAATGTCGACACACAACCAACATCCATATTAGCTGGATGCATTCGTGTCTGTGTTAGTTGTAGTGAAACATCTAACGCTTTGCAGTCTTCGAACAAAGTCAAAGTGAATCATAATTTTGACTTGAACACAAACCGTTATGCAAGATCTCATTTGTTTCTTGTATACACGATAACGAGATGATATGTTAAAGACAAAACGATATTGTTCTTTCTCTACACTGCAATCCTACCTGTCTCTGTGTTATAAATCACTGAGGAAATGATTTTGTGGTCTCTCCCTTTAGTGGTGTAATTCGTATCGCTCCATAACAACATCCTGTCATCTCTCATATTGCGTCTGGTGATTGATAATCTGGCTCAGTTTGCGCGCTCATACAAGCGAGTCATGATCTAGATATTGCAGTTTGCGAGACTGTTTGGGCCATTAAGATTATTACATAATTGATATATTTCACCCGCCGGCATGTTATAATGTGAAATGTGTGATAGAGTGTTGCTCTCATACAAGCTGCCTGAGATTTACATGAAAGTGTAATGCGGCAGATTGGAAACTTTGCCGTGCCTCAGGAGGTCATAATCGAACTTGCGATATATGTTTGGATCAGTTGCGTTAAATCAAACTTTTTGATTACTGTTGTAATGACAAACTTTATTTATTTAGTTATTTATTTATATTGTAGGGCTTTTAGTTAACTAAAACTAAAATTAAAACCATCAAGAAGGATTTTGTTACTTGAAATAAAATAAACTTTAACTGAAATAAAATAAAATATAAAATTGCTGAGGTGACATTCATTTTAATGCAACTGACAAAAAAAAAATATATATATATATATATAAAGACATATATAAAAGCAAAAACTACTAAAAATGACAAACACACAACAAAATTACTAAAACTTTAACTAAAATTAAGATGAAAACAGAAAATACCAAAAAAAGTTATTTAAAAGTCTTAATTAAAACTATAATAGTATCTTAATGATATTAAAAAAATACAGAAACTAGGAGTAGCAATGAATTTAAAGTAATTAAATATTTAAAATATGAATTAATTATAATTAAATTACATAATTCCAGAACAAAAATCTAATGTTCTTCAGAGTTCACCCTCTTTATGACAAATAAAGAGGTCATTTATTGTATATTTATTTATTTGTTTAATAGTTCTGTTGTAATGACACACTTTTTTTTTTTTTTTTAAATTATACAGAAACTACAGTATGAGTGGCAATATATTAAAATAAATATAATTATAGATAATTAAAATGTAAATTCCATAGTTCCAGAACTTTTGATAACTTAATGTTCTTTAGCTTTCACAGTTTATGACCAATGAATTGACAACGAATGAGTGACTTTTATTTATTTACTTGAATACTTTTATTTATTTTGATACATTTATTTAAAAAACTTTTCTCACAAATAGCAATTTATTTGCAGTTTATCCACTATAAACATTTTAGAGCTTGATGTAACTACAAAAAAATAAAAAATAAAATAAAATAATTAATTTCCATGACTTCGTGTTCTAGAATGAAATCTAGAAATCACACTTTTAATATTCTCTCATACATCCAGTTTTTCCAGGGGTTAGGGTGAAATAAAAATGACAGTTGTTGAAGGAACATGCTACAATAAGAAATAAGTTTATATCCTGATTTGTAGCTGTTTTAGCTTATTCTAAAGCTGGTTTTGTCTTACTTGAAATGATTTTAAGCCATCCTGCGGCCCTCGTGGAGGTGCAACTGTTAACTGTCAGGCCATGGCTTCGACATAAGACCTAGCATATTTTTGGAGGGTATTTGAACATATACAGATGCAGAGAGCACACGAGGAAGGTTAAAATAGGAAGTGGCCCCTTGGTTGGGTTGGTAGCAGATGGAAGTTCAGAGAATGAAATGATGCTGGTCTTGTTTTGTGCAGTCAGTTGCCAGAGTCGGACTCTGAGGAGCAGGAGAAAGCCGCTCAGAGCTGATGTGAGAAGACAGCTGCTTCACAGCTCCCAGAACAGCCTCCTACAAGGTCACTTTGTGCAGGACCACCATCTCAGGGGATTGTGGGTAGAACATGACACATATCAAAGACAGAGATTTACATGAATACAGTCCGATCTGTCGAACGCAAGATATCCCGTGGGGACGCGATCTCGAGACTTTGTGTATCTCTTTAAGCATCCATCTATGTGCATTTGGTTGTTAGTGACATGTTTCTTCCCACATAGGCATCAATCAGTAGACCAAAGTCTTTAACATCTGTTGCGAGCGTAATTTTTCACCGTGGCATTCAAACCCACTCCGGCACAGTTTCAAAAAGTTTCCCAGACATTGTCTGTCCTTCCTCTAAAGTATCCCATTGTACCAGAGGCTTTTTTCTTCTTGCATGGACTGGGTGGTGCGGTTCTCTCGTTAATAAATCATGCCAGATGAGTTTATCATGGAGATAAAGGAACTCCTCTGGGCTCCGCTGGGCAAGGCTGGGTTTCTGGGCGCTGCTACAATAAATGATGAAATGCCGCTGTCACATACATCACATTTATAGCTGCTAACTTTTTAGCTTTTATTGCCGTCAATAGAGAAGAACAGAGTTTTTGGGCGTGTAGCGCAAAATAAGCAGGTGGTGAAGATGTTTTTAAGACTCCAACCAACGTTTAAGACGTAGACATCCTTCTGGAGTAGACTTCGCCGGGCTGTTGTTTGGTCTGGGTTACGAGTGATAAAATGCAGTGCACAGGTGACATCTTTAGAGTGTGAGTTAGTTTATGAATGCTAAAGGTCACAAGAGGTTATCTTGGCGCACTGATAAGCACTGCTTTTAGGCACTAGCTTACATGTGCTGTAAACCTGAAGACCAATTAAAAAAAAAAAATTGTTCTAGTGTGTGAAGATAGACCTTAAAAATGAGCAGTTTGCTTGACTTCTGTTAAGTTTGAATAATTGATCCAATCAGACTCATCCTTATGTAGACAACTTGAGTTTTTCAAATCTGAATTGTATTACTTATGTTAGTTGGGCTGTAGGTTGTTTAAAATTATAATCAAATTAGTTACATAATGGACTGATTAATCACATTTTTGATATATACTTATGTTTGCAGAGAAAAGCTCCCAAATGAAGATCATTTTAACATTTTGTTTGTGGCAGATGTGTGAACAAAATCATATTTGTTAATTAAAATGAAGCTGAAATAAAATAGATAAATAGATAAATAGATGCAAAACTTGAGAGAATGTTAGAAATGTTTCCTTGGTAACTAACTGATAAGTAAATAAGTAGATTTAGTAAATAAGACATACTAAAATTAATATTAAAGAGCAGGCCATATGGGTTTTCGAAAAATATATATTTTTGCAGTTTGTAACGTAGCTATCCTTCAATGTAAATGGTCTGCAAAGTTGTTAATGAAAAAAGTGCATGATAAATATATTGTCTCTCAAAAGAAAGTCGACTCTGAACCGCCTTAACGAGTCGTCCCAATTTCGAATGTTCTGCCTCTTACCTGTATACGTCACAAGGTAACACATTTGCATAATCCCTGCCTGCTCGTGAAATACGAACACTCTGACCTGCCCACAAACACTTCCGCTAGTTAGTGTGTTTACATCAGGTCGAGAAGACGCTGTGTTTTCAGCCTCACTGGGCATTCTAACACAGTTCCCACACGTGCACCTCAAATAAGTAAATAATAATAATAATAATGAATGCAATAAAACTGCTGTTACATCACGTAAAGTATCACAAAGAAAGTTTAAACTTACCACTGAGAAATGTCCTGATAAAGTCGTGGTTGCGATGGCGTTTCCAGTTGAGCGACTGCATCTGTATCATCCTCAGACTCGCGCTCGAATTGATAAGGTAATATCGATGCCATTTTGTAACCTTATAGCATCTTTGTGTATAAGTAACCCTCTGGAGCAAAAAAAATAATTATGGTAATGGACGTTTCGTTTCCGACACGCATTGTATACGGAAAGACCAATCACAACAGACTTGGCCAGCTGACCAATCAGCAGAGTAGGCTTATGGAAGGGAGGAGTTTACAGACCTTAAGCTCAGAACTACTTTGAACGAATCATTTCGAAATCATTGAAAAATGATTCTAATATTAAATGTATATTCTGAGAAAATTACAATGTTTTCTGACCTTAGATGCATTTAAACCTGTTGTAGGGGACTTCAACACAATATTAGGACACTTAATAACAAAATACCAAATGACCTGCTCTTTAAATGAATGAATAAATAAATTAAATCTTAATATATAAATAAATAAATAAAATAAAAATAGTAAAACTTAATCTAAATACAACATTAAAAATATGATATAACATGAAATAAATATTAGATGAAAAAATGTAAATGAATGTTAGAAATGTTTCCTTGGCACTTGCAGCTAAATAAAATAAGCTGAAGGACTAAAGTGACTAAAACTGAATTAAAAATAAAGCTAGAATAGAAATAATCTTATAAAATGCTAAAACTTAATCTAAAATTAAAAGTAAAATCCTAAGTAAATTTTACCATTATCATGGGCGTCGGAACCATTGTATGTGGGTGGGAAAAAACCCACCCACTTTTTAAGACCAATGATATTGGACCCACTCACTTTTATCGTCATTCAGCGCATATATCTGTTCACTTTTCAGAGCTCTGTCAGTCAAATCCATTCCACTTGAGGAATGCCCTAATACATTAAACTCCACCCGCGTTTTAGCTACAGCCTTGACTTCCACGCTGCTACCTTCTCAAATCCATTCCACTTGGCTCAGTCAGAGCCCATATAATGATCACAAATGATCAAAATATCAAATAAAATGTAATACAATATATTAATTAAAACTACAGTTGTATATAAAGTATACTAAATAACACTGGAATAGATGCAAAGTTTCTTTAGAAGTCAATATATTGTTCAATTTCCATTATCCATAATCATTCCTTATAATCTTTGCAGCTTTCAGTTGCATCAATATACCATTATTAAAATTGTGGCCAATAAGCTGATAATTATTTTCATGTTATGGTCAAGAACTAAAAAATGGCCAATAATAAAATTCTATACTGTTTTGCCTAAACGATAACGGTCTAATACATTTGCATACAGAAAGAAAAGTGAATATTTTGAGAATTGCCAGATTTTTTTTTTCATTTTGTGTTATAATTGAAAAAATCTAAGTGTTTTTAAAGTTTGCTACTACAAGCATATTTATTTACATATTATTATTATTATTATTATTATTTTAAATATTAATCACACTACGTAATTGTGCTAAATTCACATCCCTAAATAATCGTTATAAATTCATTAACAATAAAAAAAAGGATCTCAGCTGTTTGAACTGATATATTAGGTCCGTGGTATAATTGCTCCCAGACACAAAGAATACATTTGGTTGGGGCTCTTACTGACTTCTTACTGAGTGACTTTGAAGGGAGGAACACACAGCGCACTATTTCTCCGGCCCCACTACTGTGTTTCAGGGAATATGGAGGCAGTAATGGGGATCTCAGCTAATGACTTGGGAGAACAAAACTTGGTCTCTTAACATCAAGAGCCTTATTATTTTTAGCTCTGGCCAATGCTGGGCTTATCCCTATTACAGGGACCATTCTTTGTGCTATCAGATGTGGAAATTAAAGTGAAATGACTTAAGGGGACGATTGCCCATACTGCAAGTAGGCTAGTCTGCCCTTCAATAAGGCCCAATTTGACATAAATGTATGTTTTAACCTTGATTTTTTCCTTCAAGATCTTTTAAAATTGATCAAGGAGATGCTGCCTCAAAAGGCAACGTGTAATAATTAGTTTCTTATAAAATATTTGACAAAATTAGTCTCCCTCAGTATCTGATCAAATGTAAAAATATTTGTAAATATATTTATAAATTATTTTATAAATGTAAGTGTATAGTATATAATTTTTATAATCTAAAAAATAAATATATATATAGTTTTTGTGCAATTGCTATTGGAGAAATATTTTTTTTGGGTAGTAAAGTCTTTAAATCTGCCAATCTCTGATTTATTGTGCATCGACGTCATGTCAAAATTACCATAATTACGAGTTTACAATTACTAAAAACATTCACGTTTTTAACACATTTGTTATTGATAAATCTGAATTTTATGAAGTGGCAACTTAGTCAATTTTAGTTTTTTTTAACAGTAGTGTTTATAGTAATTCTGATGAGAAGTAAATGCTGGGCTTGTCCTATAGCATCACTTTTTACAGGATGGCAACCCGTCTGCGTTTACATCCAACACTTGTTTAAATGAATCAAAAGTGCTGCAGTGGAGTGTTTGTTTATTGGACTTTCCTTGGTGATGGCATACAGAAGCTGGCGATGTCAGTGAAGATGACCACTAGCTGAGTGCTTTTACAAGCTGAGGGCAAAGCTTTCTTTGAGTGATGGAGAAAGAGAGGTGATGATCAATGGCTGTCAGTACTAGGGGAGTCAGACAGGTCACTCTACGACACAGGAAAGCTCGTGTCTGGAGACTGGCAGACGGGAGTTGACAGGCCCTGGCTGTGCTCTTCAGAGAATAGATTGGACACAGAATGACTCTGCATTATCGCTACTCTGCACGGCTACCTGCAGTCTTTGCGCACATTTCTTTGTCGGATTAAATTGCAGCTTCTCAGTCGGATTCCTATTGGTGAACATTTCTTTCTAGAGCTGGGCGGTTTATACCTTGTGACGTTCAAATGGGTCAGCAGGTGCTCTGCTATACCATTTGTTGCGGAGATTTAAAAATCGAACATCAAGCGACTTGCATGCTAAGTGTGTTGCTGATGGCTGCTTATACTGTCAACAGGGGAGTGTTTATGTTTGATTTGTCTCATCTGTTGTAGACAAGGTGTAATTCTAGATTGTTTGGGATTTTGAGACATTTGCTATCAGTGGAATAAGCCATTGTGCTTGTGTTGACACATTGTGCACTCTGTTGTTTTGAAAAAGGACATTATGTTGTGCTTAGATGCTAACTTTGAGGCCTATATTTGTACGAACCAAATTCACTGTCCTATCCTAAAGTTGAGCAGTTTCATCACCCTATACTTTCAGTTATAAGATGCGAAGGCGAGAACGCCAGGGAGAGAATCAGATAAGAGGAGATCCCTAGACTCCTACCAGCGAGCTCTGGAATATATTTAGTCAAATGTTTATGATGCCAAAGACCAGGGCTAGCTTCTCATTAACCAGTGAACCAGTCACAGAAGTTGGGGCATGCATTAGTCTTTTGGGTTCTCTTTCAAACGGTTCCCATATTTATCCCCATCAAGCCACTGTGGCTGAAAGTGCCCCCCTCATGTGCATTCTGTGGGAAAAAAAAATCTAAATATGAAAAAACTTGTTTAGTTAAACTCCACCAAATAAATGCAAAAATGTGCTGTAAACTTGATGAGATCAAACACGAGGGGCGGATGTTGAGACGCTGGCCAGTGTTCTGAACCTTGCATAATTCATGTTCTCTAAAGCGGGTCTTCCTTAATGAGGGTCTGGTGGCTGTTTTTAGATGTGTTGACCCACTCTGGTGCTGTAGAACCCGGGGTACGCCATGCTTCAGATCTGGAAGATATGAGACGAGGTTCAAAGTTCAGGCAGTTCCTCTCCTTCTGAAATTAGAGGGATTTCTTCATTTGTTTTAGAGAGTGTAATCTAAACTGTAATTACTCAATTATTTAGCAGCCCGTAATCATGGCCAAATGACTAGCTTCATTCCCGTTTAGTGCGGAAAATGACATGACATCATTGTCTTATGCCTGGTTTCTTTGTGTTGTTTTAGTAGAAACAACCCTTAGTTGTTTAGGGTTTAGTGTAACCCTCTGATTTAGGTTGCAGGTTTCACTCTTTGAGTACCAAAACAAATGCAGTGACCATCCTTATCGGCGTAATTGAAACATGGCTATTGTGTTCATAAAATATTTAAAGAAAGTCACATCATAATTACAGGCTCTGGGTAGGATATTCATGGTGCCAGTCTTTTAACGGGGCGTAGCTTATCCACTCCTTAACAGCTGACTCAAATAGCTGCTTTATTTTCTCTGTAATTCTCTCTCCCTCTCTCATCAAGCAGTGCTGGTGCAATACTGTTGGCTTTTATAATCATCCACTGCAACAAAATACGGATTATCACTCCAGGAGGGGCCATTTTCAGAGCGAGAGCTTGGGCGCACCCTCAGACACTATTAATGCCAGAAATCCCTCTGTACAGCGGTGCAGGGCTCCTTAACCATGTTGTCTTCATTTCCCTATCAGACTCGGGTAATAGAACAAATTCACACCAAAGGGCTTCAATTAAGGACTGCAAAAGCTGGTGTAATTGGAGCCTCCGATAGCCTAGAGCCCCTGTTAAAGCTTTAAAGAAGACGTGTTGAGATGTAGCCGCGCTGTGGTGGAACAGACGAGGAAAGCAGACGTGAAGACAGAGTAATAACCTAATTTGTAGAGGTACCTCGACTGTATTCCCAGATAAGTATCCCAAGGGAAAGAGATTCTGGGATCTGAGATGGTTTGAGGTGGTACAGTAAACAGCGTGCACAGTGAAAAGTCAAACTGACCGGAAGTTATTCATTTTCGATGAGACTTGGTGAATAGAGTAACAGAGATGGTCATGTACAAATGCCCTGACCCAATGCGGGCTTGATTCCCTTGTAACTCTACACAGAGACACAAAGGGGTCATTTGTGAGCACCCTTCTAAAACCTAAAAATTTAAAAGGGTCAAACTACAGTTTTGAGGACTTCACAGACATTTCATGGGACAACTATTGAAAACTTGCAAGACTGGAAGTGCACTTCAATTGCACCATTTGGGACAGGGCTGAAGTTGAGCAAAGTTGCAAAGGAATGGCAACTAGCAACCAACATTATAGCAATTTATTGACTTTGATTCATTTGTCAGTGTGAGCACCCTTTACAACAATATGAGTTTCAAACAATGTCCAAAGGCTTAGAACTTTGGGCCACAAGCTTTCATCGCATGTGCTTTCTGAATAGATGCTCCATGTCAAAATCCCCCACTTGTTTGCCAACTATAAGACTCCACCTCAACAGACAGGAAGCTGATCTAAGCGCCCTATATGAACCCCCGTACAACAGAACATCAAACAAGCGCAGTAGTGCTGACTTCTGTAAGCTTTCCCTCAGCGTGGGATAGAGAAGGAAGGGCTGATCTTGAAATCTTTCTTTATTGTGAAGCCAGAAGTGCAGCTGTCTTTTTATTAGAACAGCATCAACACTTCGGAATAATGTACCTCAGTGTGTATATGTGTGTGTTTAAGACAGGAAAGGAATCACTCTGAGATATTTTCTTGCTTTCCCCACATGAGTCATACAGTAATAGCATGCATCCCTCTCACCAACTGCAGCAGGTAGAAGCTACTAATTAGAGTCAACGAGACTCTGGATTGTTTAAGGTGTAAGGTGAAGGTGCACAACCATCCTCCATTATTCCATCCACTCAGGAAAAAAACCTCTCACTTTAGAATCATTTACCGAGTTGTGACAGCAGTGGAAACACATGCCAGCTTCAAGCGTTATTTAACACCTAATGTCCTGTGTAATTATCACCTCTATTATTCAACATACTATTCCTATGTCTAGGTATTGCTAGGCACCATTTAACAGGTTTGTATGTATTGAGTTACTGCTACTCTAAAGAGCAATTGGTCTCCACTCCAAATACTGTGGCTACTTTCTCATTTCTCTGAGGGACAACCATATCAACTTCCCAACTCTAGCCATGCGTAAACCTTCTAAAAGATTCAACTACACCCAAACATGCTTGTCCTTTTTCTTCCTCAGCATGAAACTCGTTTCCCCACTAGATCCCAAGGCTCAGATGTGACCTTTATCCAAGGATCACTTGGGGTTGCAGTGACTTGTTGGTGCCCCAAATGTGCTCTAAATGTGTCTCTAGAAAGGCCACAGGCTGTGGTACCCTTGATGTAGATCATACTTCACTCTGCTAGAAGCTTGAATAAAAGGAGTGCGTCCTGTGGTTTTGGCCTCTTATGACCCTTACTTGTCTGGCTGACCCTGGCACCATGGTTGATGCTCAAGAGTATGTATAGTTTTTTTTTTTTTTTAGTTTAACACTCCTAATAGTACGTTTACGCCCAATCGGATATAACTCTACCAGTTACTTGATGCCATTGATGTCTGTTTTTAAAATTTCTACCCTTGTTCTTTTCCTTTTCCTTGCTTCGTTTGAACAGTGTAAGATAACAGGCTCAAGTGTTCGTTTAAAGTTTCACTGTCTTTTAAAAAGTATTGTATTGAAATCCCGTCAGTTCCTCTGTGTTTCATTAGCATTTCAGAGTGATTAGCATAGACACTTGAGTTTTCACTCTTGAAGCTGAAGAATCTGTGGAGTGGTGAGCCTTTTAAATCAAAACTATTTCTTTTCATTCCCGCTAAGTAGTAATGAGAGTGCTTCTACCGGTAATCAATTACAGCGAGCTTGTCAACAAGCTAGTAATTTTCTAGCGACAGTTTTAAGGAAAATATCAAAGCTGCACCAGACATGTGGGGCTTTTGCCAGTTATCTAGTGCTTTGTTTAATGGATATGTTAAATGCAGTCGAGACAATGCTAACAAAACGCTGCTTGCGTGTTCCAAATCCGGTGCATCCACCTCTTAACAAAACCAACAATGGCAGTAGGTGGCGGCTGTCGGAGGGCCTCTTTCAGCCGTATTCAGAGATGACAGAGTGGGCGGGGCTTGCATGCTAATTGACATTTAAAGCCCACTACTGTGTGCTTTCCAAGCACAGGTTTAGGCTAGTGGTTTTTGATGTTAATTTTTTTTTAGTTTACGGTAATCAGAGGTGGTGGATAGGAGTGTTTGCGCCAAACTAGAATTACCCAAATGCATTTGTGTTAGAGACTTTTATGTCTGCACACTTGTGTCAATCCTACTCCTCTGACCGCCGCCACCCCCTCTGCCTCTCTGGCTGCCCACTCGCTGACTCAGTAAATGCTACATTTGCATAATTATCTTTTTAATTGGCAGGCGTGAATGAGAGTATTCTCCTTTATTGTGAGCCTGGGAGTCCTCTCCACATTTTTTTTCCAGAGATGTGAGGAGATGAGAGTCTACAGAGCAAGTAAATTGCCAGCTCATTCCCTCCCTTCTCCCTCTCTCTCTTTCCCTCTCTCTCTCCATTCTGCTTAACTCGATAATCGTCTGTGTTAATAAACTGTTTCACACACCTTCGCCCACTTAAGCCTTTTTCTGTCAGAATTTGCCGGATGATTAGAAAAAGATCAGGTTGTGCCAAGACGATTAGATTTACTTCTTGCTTTTTGTAACACAGGGAGGAGCAGAAGTCGTTTCTCTCCCATTTCAATTAAAATCGGAAATCATTGTGCGGTATATGCTAACGTGGATATGCTAAATCGGTTTTCTCTGAGGTAAAGGTAGATATAATTGTCTCATGAGTCACTTGCGGTGAAAAAATGGAAGAAGGATGAAAATGATTTGTTCCAGAACAATTGCAACAACTTCGTTTCACAAAAACCTTGCTCTTATGAGTTAGTGAAACAACGTAGTTGTGCTTTGCTGGAAGGCCTTGAAGCTGAACAAAAACTTCTGTTGAGTTTTTCAGAGGATTGCTACAGAAACATTTAGATACATGGCATCTATTAGGTTACACAATTTGTGTGCAAGTTGAGAGAGAGGAAAAATGCAAGAGATTTGAGCTAAAATACTAGTCAAGGTGTGTATCGATGTGCAATAGGTCAGACATGAAGGCGTTTCATTTGGGATTAGCAGTTCAGAACAGATAAAATCACATTAGACTCTCCCCTCTTGACCTCAGTGTACAAGTTCATTATGCAACAATCATCAAGGCCTCGGCTAAATCCCTGCTTTTGCGGTTGTTACTGAATGCTTAACAGAGGGAGTGTGAAATGTAATGAGAGTAATTACTATTTAGTGTGGTGGAGGCATATACGTAATTGAATCCAGAAGACAGTACAGGGCCAGCTAACTTTGGTTATTTGCACCGTCCAAGTCCCATTGCACAGCAAGGCCATTTGAGCTTTCTGATGACAGTTCACATTTTAGAAAAACTTGCTGAATATTAATTAACTCAATGGCCGCCTATAAGATGCCAGTATTAGTCATAGATCTGTCTGCGTAAGCATAATTCAGATCTAATGGACTTGTGTAATACAGATTATTATGCAATTTTGGGGATTTATTGTACATTTGTGTGAAGTACTTTCATTGTTAAAGGACAATGGAGCTCTAGTATTGTGGTGACTCAGTACTTGATTGTTTAGCTCTGAGAAACTAATTTATATGCTGTGTGGGACTGAAAATAAATACATTGGGCCCATCTCTATGTGGGGTTTCAGCTTTCTAAAGTTGTTTTCTAAAGTCTTTTTTGCTATAATGCTATAGTGGAAATGAGTTGGAAATGGAATCTGGAAGTATTGCAGATTGGATCTGAACTCTGAATATTTTGCACATCTGAATATTTCCAAATGGCCGCAAATATATCTCACAATTCAGACATTTTTGTCACAATTGCAAGTTATAATCTGGTGATTGTGAGTTTACATCTCACAATTCTGACTTTTTCCCAAAATTCTGTTTACATCTCACAATTCTGACATTTCCCCCAAAATTCTGTTTACATCTCACAATTCTGACTTTTTCCCAAAATTCTGTTTACATCTCACAATTCAGACTTTTTCCTCAAATTCTGTTTACATCTCACAATTCTGACTTTTTCCCCAAAATTCTGTTTACATCTCACAATTATGACTTTTTCCTCAAAATTCTGTTTACATCTCACAATTATGACTTTTTCCCAAAATTCTGTTTACATCTCACAATTCTGACTTTTTCCCAAAATTCTGTTTACATCTCACAATTCAGACTTTTTCCTCAAAATTCTGTTTACATCTCACAATTCTGACTTTTTCCCAAAATTCTGTTTACATCTCACAATTCTGACTTTTTCTCTCTCTTCTGTTTACATCTCACAATTCTGACTTTTTCTCAAAATTCTGAGTTTACATCTCACAATTCTGACTTTTTCTCAAAATTCTGAGTTTACATCTCACAATTCTGACTTTTTTCTCTGTTTACATCTCACAATTCTGACTTTTTCCTCCAGAATTCTAAGTTTACATCTTGCAATTCTGACTTTTTTTCCCTCAAAATTCTAAGTTTACATCTCACAATTCTGACTTTTTCTCAAATTTCGGAGTTTACATCTCACAATTCTGATATTTTTCCTCAGAATTCTGTGTCTACAACGTGCAATCTTGTATTTTTATTCCATGGCAGAAATGAGCTTCCATACAATTGTTAACAACTTCAACCTGTGAAGTTTTGTTGTGGGGGGTATGTTGTAGAGTTGTGAGTGGCTTGATGCAAACAGCATTTTACTTTCGTCCTACATAAGTAAATATGAACCCCTAACAAAGCTCTTTACTTTATTCGTTACCTCAAAAAATGATCCCAGATACATTTAAAAAGGGAATCTCCTACCAATACCTATTCACAGCACTCCTCTGCAAGTCCCTTTGAGAAAACAAGAGAAAGATCACGTGCTGACTCGACGGCCGGATTGTTAGGGGACGCCTTTGAAAGAGAGCGTGGTGCAAGAGCATGTGCCAGGGCGCCTGCTCAGCCTGTGATCTGCGTCTAGCCTGAAGAATACTGGCAGTCCCTCCAATCCTCTTCCAATGTTCAAAGGTAATGGCGGGCCTCTCCCAGGCCTCCTGCTTTGATGTGCTCTCCGACACCAGTCATATCACTGCTACCAAGTCTCTCTGGCCCTCCTCGACAGAGGCAGGCGAAAAAAATAGAGAGTTAATTGGTTAGTCACAACGTCTTGCCCCAGACACAGCTCCGGTTTCAATCGCATAACCGCTTTCTCTGTACACTGATGCGTCTTTTCACAGACAAATTAAAAAAAACAAAAACCAAGCAATATTGTAGAAAGAAAACGGACAGCTCTCTCTGGGAGAAGAAATGGGTCTCAAAAAACAAGAGCGCGCTTGAATAGAGGGTGCATTATAATGATTCATGACTTTTAAAATCAAATTAGACGTAATTAACATGGAGCTGAATTAATATCAGTTGCGTTTTGCATCCATGACAAATGCAGGATCATCAGATGGGAGGAAATTTATTACAGAGGGCAGGAACTGCTGCTCAGTTAATGAGGGAGAAACGTAGAGGTCACTGAATGTGTGAGGATGCCTCCCTGCGACATGCGTTCCAGAAGTACGCTTATGTCACTCTGTTTCTCATAAGTATACAAGAAATGAACAGTTTAGTTTGATTTTTTTTTTCACACTAAAATCCACCCTAAAACCTTTTAGTGGACCAAAAAGTGAAAACCCATTTGTTCTTGCATCATTCACCCAGCTGTCCCTGGCTTTGAAAGTGAACTCAGACTCTGAAAATCTAGAGTGCTTTGTGTTCATAATGCACATAGTGCCTAATTGAACCACCTTATAGTGATATATACATAAATATTTATTCAAGCTTTTGGAAATATTTATGTCCATTTCATTGAAAAAGATGGTGTGAATTGATTCACAGAATTGATTTGAGCTTTTCAACAGGTCGCCTAAAATTCTTCCAAGTTTGGCACACCTATATTATATTATATTATATTATATTATATTATATTATATTATATTATATTATATTATATTATATTATATAAATAAATAAAAAATCACTTCATGATATGTATCATTCATAGAATCTCAGTCATTAAGTTGATTAATAAATAAGATAATATATACAATATAAAATATAATATTCCCAGAAATTAATCAGACTTTTTAACCCTAAAATGCCCTGTGTTAATTTCTCATACTTGCGATTCACGAGTTGAGAGATTGTCTTTGGGGAAACTTGCGGGTAAATAAATAGGACTAGTAAATTATTATGATATTGCTGTAATGAAAAAAAAAATCATCAAATTCTTGTAATCAGACCTCTAAAATGAACCGAGAGTCAATGTAAAGGATGACATTGATGAAGTTTTGATGTTTAAGGCACAGAAGACTTTCTAACACTGCCACATTATTTTATTTAGAGCACTTTTAGTTTCAAGTTAAGGCTGTAAATTATGAATCTCTTTCACACTATACTTTTAGTTTGCCCTCTGTGCTTTAATTCTTCATCACATGTTTATATATTATCCGTTCTGTTCTATCTTAAACTGAGCCAGATTAAATTAGCTTCTAAAGAGGCGAGTGAAAGTGGCAAGCAGGGAACAATTCCTGCTCCTTTGTGCTATAAGAAATATACAAACCGCTCCATTATCTCGGAGGAGGAAGTGCTTTAATGATTTATACCAGCAGGTAGACCTCAGAGTATTAGCTCTTTTGGTCCCTGGTTGACTTGGTAGCATTTGGCAAATGGAGGACTAGAGGACATTTTTTCAGGAAAAAGTGATTCATTGCGCCAAGCGCGGCAGTCATTAGAGAAGTGTCTTGCTTTTCGTCCCTCCAGACTCTCCAGACACACTGCGGTGTGCCACGGCTGTTTTGGAGAACAGCGGAAGCGTGGCGGAGCATAAGCAGATCTGCCTGCTGCACAGGCCCTTGTTCCCCCTCCGAGGAACCCCGAATAAGAAATATGAATAAAAGAAGCGTTTCTCGGCAGACCACACACTTGCGAGGTGGGGACAGAGATGTGTTGGGGCAGTGGTTCATGAAATCAGTCAGTCTTTGATGATAGACTTTATAATCTAACATCTGATGGTGACTGTGTGTGTTGGTGGTCGGACGGAAACAATGGGGTGAAAATGCATGGGGCTTCTTTCATCAAAGCTGCTGCTTTTAAAAAAAACTGATTTAATTTGTTACACTTATGGATAAAGAGCCTGACCGAGTGTTTTCTCTCCCTCTTCGTGAGTGCTTCAGTCTCTGAATGGTTTATTTGTGAATGGTTGCCAGGAAAACATCTCTGTTGCTAGCGAAAGGGGAGGTATCCGGAGCGAAGCACGCCTCATCACATTTTCAGGTCCCACTGGACTTTGTTGAAATTGTTTTGTGCTGACTGATGCCTGGGAAATCCAACATTTGTTTCTGACGGGGCTGTTCATATTGACTGTTTTCAGTTTGTGGTCAGGCTTTAATGGAGGCGGCGGTAGGTACGCTTTTGAGGCCAAAGATTGTCGCCCTTATGCTGCAATCTCAGCCTATGAGGACCAAACGGGGTGCCTGTGAAACTAGCGTCACTGAACTTTTTGAACTTGAATTTTGGTGATTGAGTCAGTGCCTGGACACTTTGAGTCTTTCGAAGGAGCCCCATCCCATAAAGTGGTTAGAGACGCTGTAATTTTGACAATGCATCTCCTTAGTTACTACAGACATGAGACATGTTGATTAGTTAGAGACACAAGAACATTATTTTATTTTATTTTATTTTATTTTATTTTATTTTATTTTATCTGTATCTGTGTCTCTCTTCTAATAGTGAAGCAGTGAGTTTAATTACGCCACAAACATGTTACCACCTTTTTGTTGAGATTTATAATGTAGCTTTAATAATAATAATATTTATATAATAATAATGGTAATAGTTTTTAATTGCTTTAGTTTTAGTTAGTCAAAAATAAATATTTGTTTAATTATTAAATGTAATTAAATGTTGGTTTTCAGAATATGTATATTTACAGCACTTAATGATCTGTATCTGTCATAATAATCAAGTAACTGACTGATATTTATTACATTATATTAGGGCTGCTCGATTATGGCAAAAATCATAATCACGATTATTTTGGCCAATATTGTAATCACGATTATTTAACACGATTATGAGGGGGCCATATGACCAAAACTTTGTATGAGTGATTTATTTAAAGATTAGCCGAGGGCGAATGCAAAGAAGGAGCCGGAGTAAGACATTTCTTTCTCAGGGTGTGCGTGCCGTTCTTTGCTCTTTCTCTTTCTCACATTTTCTGCCTGCATCAGCAGCAGCTGACGGGCCGAACCTCGGCCACGCCGCTCCACTCAGACTGCCCCACCGTTCTTAAGCAAAGCACTGTGGGGAGCTTAGACTGATCAACTCAAATCCAAGACCTATCATCCAGGCTTAAGGGAATTTAGGAGCGTTGGCTTTGCTCTTCATGTACCGTCCAGATATCAAAGGTTCTCCATTCCCAACAAGCAGCAAGTATGGACAACACTTTTCAGGCAGTCCAGTGTATGTCTGTGCTGCCGGCCCTCACTCATAAAACTAAAGGTTTCAAAAAGGGGATTTCAATGGCAGCGATGCCATAGAAGAACAATTTTTGGTTTCTCAAAGAGCCTTTCAATGATCAGTTTTTTAAAAGAGCCATTTTTTCCCTTGCATTTTAATAATCTATTAAGAATCACGTTCCACTATAAAGAACCTCATGCAGTGGAAAGATTCCATGGATTTTAAAGATTCTTCATAGAGCCATGGATGCCAATAAATAACCTTTTTTTTTGAACAGTGTTGTTGGTCACCAGTTAGCTGAATATGGAATGGCCAACCACATGAGATTACCTTTTTTTTTTTTTTTTGGTTATGAGAACCAAAAAGCGTTTCCTTTTCCTTTCCATTGGCACAAAAGGCTCTTGATAGTGGATTTTTTTTTTTTAGATTATTAGAATGTTCTTCACACAAAGAAAAAAAAGGTTCTTTTAAGGACTAATCTTGAAAGATTCTTTGAGGAATTATTGATCTAAACTCATAAAAATAAAGTCACAACGTTTTCAAAACAAAAGTTTTACAGCGATGCCATAGAATAACCATTTTTGGTTCCCAAAGTATCTTTAAGTAAACAATTTTTAAAAGAACCATTTTTTTTATTAGTGTGAAGAACATTTTATTAATCTTAAGAACCTTGTTCTACTATTAAGAACCTGTTGGGCAATGGAAAGGTTCCATGGATGTTCAATGTTCTTCATGGAACTATTGATGCCAATAAAGAACCTTTATTGTTGAAAGTGTATGGCAGGGATTCTCAATTCTGGAATCCCTCAACTCTTTAGCTCCAACTCTAATCAAACACACCTAAACAAGCTAATCAGGGTCTTCAGGATTGCTAGAAAGTTAAAAGCAGGTGCGTTTGATCACGGTTGGAGTTAAACTCTTCAAGAAAGTGGACCTCAAAGGCTAGAGTTGAGAACCCCTGTTCTACGGCATTGCTGCAAAACCCCTTTTTTGAAACCTATGTTTCTAAGAAAGCGGCGTTCAGTTGTGCTGATGCACACATGACTGCAAAGCCCTCCGCCTGATGCATGGTGTCCATCCTTGGTGCTTGTTTGGAAAGCAGAACCTTTGATATCTGGATGGTACATGAAAAGCAAAGCCAAGATTCCTAATTCCCTAAAGCCTGGATGACCAGAGCCACAGATGCCAATAAGAGCCTTTGTTTTTAAGAGAGATTTGAGTAAATAGTTGCCAGTTAGCTGCGTATCCTTTAAAGGCACAATATGTAAGATTTTTTTTTATTAAAATATCCAAAAACCACTAGAACAGTGTTATATATTTTGCTGACTTGTGTACTTACACTATCCCAAATGTTTCGAAGAATGTTTAAATCCAGAGAAATAAGCAATTTTAACTAGTGACACGGACCGTTTCCATAGTGTCATTGTGTCGCCTGCTAATGACGTCATAACCCCTCGATTTCCGGTTTTGTATTGTAGAAAACATGGAAACACCAAAGATGCTTTAATATGTTGTGCGTTTTAATAGACCGTTTTAATAGACCGCACAGCGTAGCATTATAACAGAACTTTCAAATGTATCTAGTATGATAAAACAGTGCTACTTTTTCCCCCCCCACATATTCACGACCGGCGGAAGTGGTCGACTGTGGCATAATAAAAGCTCCGCTGCTATCGAGCCGTGTGTCGCGCTCGTTCAGCGGCCTCGTTTCGCTTCGAGGCTTTCAGCCTCACCCTGCTTCATTCTACGACTTTTATAAATCATTGCGCCCTCTAGCGGTGAAAATTACATATTGTGTCTTTAAGGGAACCAAAAAAGAGCGGGTAATTTGAACTTTTCATTGCACAAAAGGTTTTTTTATAGTAGAAAAAGGTTCTTTAGATTATTAAAATGTTCTTCACACAAAGAAAGGTTATTTGAGGAAACCCAAAATGGTTCTTCTATGGCACTGGAACCAGGCCCTTGCTGCAAACCCACCATACCTTTCCATACCTGCTGTTTGTTCAGAAAAGAGAATCTATGATAGCTGGGACAGTACATGAAGATGTACACTCCAAATTCCCTAAAGCCTGGGTGATTGGAACCATAGATGCCAATGAAGAACCAATGTTTTTAAGAGTGGAGACTGGGGAAATAGTCGCCAGTTAGCTGCATATCCATTATGGGAACCAAAAAGGCACTTGTAATTTGACCTTTCCCTTCAGTAAGAAGGCTAAAGCCCTTGTTTTGTTGGTAATGATGGGGTGGGAGCAGGGGGAGGTGGGTATAATGCAGGCAGGCAGGTCCCGCTTAACCAGAATTTATCTTTTTGGCACTTAAAGGAGGGGTCTGGAGGTCTGTTATCTATGAGCTCCCCCCTGAATGAGTAAACATCTAATTTATTATTAACTCAGGTTTAAGGTAGCGCATTAATCCTGCCTGACAGTTTGCCTACTTGTTAAGGCGGTCCGGCTCCCTCTAACCGCAGCAGATAGTTTTCAGCTGTGCCTGCTGCAGGTTCAGAGCATGCAGATGATAAGGCCTGTAGGTGCAAAGCTGCACAGGTGAACAGAGGATTCCCTTGAGCTTGTGTCAAAGTTTTACTGATAGCAATAATCGATCCTTCCATCTTAAAAAATAACTGTGGGTTTATACAATCTGCAAATGGAAGGAGATCATAAATGGACTCTTTTTATTGTGCACGATACGTCAGTGTTTCTTGGACTGCTTTTTTAGCAACGGTGCTCTGCTCCGGCAAAATATGTGATGTTTTGAATTTGTTTTGAATGTGAATGTGATTTTACAGTCTGAACTGAAAGCGATGAGCTAAAGAGATCGTTTACCTCCAAATAACATCAAGAAAACATCTTTGTTGTATTGTCCTCAGGAGCTGCATGCAAAAACAAACGTACAGTGTGACCAATATACAGTTTTTATTTGGCTTATTTTTGCTGTTGTCAAAAAAGAAAGAAAAATAAATAATTTGCTGAATGAAAAAATAGTAACAATTTTTAAGGAGTTTTAGTAATTTAATAAAACTATATACAATTGAATACAGTGTATACTTTATATATTAAGAGTATATATTTGGGGGGAAAAAACATTATTATCTGCTAAATATTCAGTTTCACTTAAATTAAAAGTTATGGAGGTTTGCAAATACCATTTTTGTCGCCAACGCTTTTACTGATTTGACGGCATAGTAAATCAGTCAAATAAATGTATATGTTTGAGATTCAGAAATTTTAAATATTAAACCTACAGTATTTCAAATGCGGTTATTTCCAGCTTTCTGGAATGCTTGTTTCTGATTGGTCACTTGCAGCATTCAAATGCATTCATATACAGTATTTGCATAATAACCGCAAGTAACCGTACAAAGATATATAACAAAGATTATTGGAGTGGATTTTACAAGAACATACTCTCAGTCTCTTTACTTAAATCTTTTGTTTAATTCAATGTATTACTTGACCTTTTTTGTAGTTAATAGTGAAATTTACTAGCAATTCCTGAGTGAAAATTTTTACACCATTTTTTTTCTTCTTCAGTGTAGGCTACTTTCATATCTCGTATCAGTCCATTCTTTCACATAATTAGAAATATAAATATTGTAATATTATATAATAATATCACATAAATAATTCCAGTTCAACTGTCTATTTATTTTTCCCATTGGGTTTATTTTACGATAATGACCAGCTCATGTCCTGGATATAAACTGCCGTATTGCACATTTATACACGATGAATGTAAGTGTTCTTTAAGGTCTTTGAGAAATATGCTGAACTGGCTGCTGCACCTGCTTTATGTCCTGTTCTCCATGCTCTGTGAAGTTCCTCAGATCATGACCACTCTTCTTTTTTTGTTATCTCTTCCTACTTTCCCTATTTCTTTGCACTGTAGGCTCTTTCCATACTTTTCTGTCTGACTCTCTCTCTCTCATTCCCTGTTTATTACATAAGAGGTCCTGTTGAGCCAGCTGCTGGGAAGCATGTCCTGACATGAACCACGCTGCTGAACTGACTCACCATGACGGAGAGAGAGAGAGAGAGAGAGAGAGACCTCAGTCTGTCTGGCTCTGCGCCTCTGGCCGGCATGTTTTCCTGTTCGTACACTTAGTTAACTTATGAGCACATACTTACCGGTGTGTATGCGGTTACATTGGTGCGTTTATATCAGAATAAGATAAATTCAGCTCTATTGTTTTGGGTTTGCATATGCGCTGCATTTGTAACAATTCTTTAGTCGCATGTATCAATGTGTGTTGCAGACAGTAAAAGACCCTTTTAAAGTATGTCTGGTGCTTTATATTTTTGTGTATAAGAATGACCTTGCAAACAAACATTTAATTTTTCTGTGACATTTTGGCAAATTCTGCTCATTTGAATTGATCACAAATGTAAAATTACGTACACTAAAAAAAAATGTTTATTCAAAGTTTTTTTACTTCCAAATTTCATGTGTAATTCAAAGTGTTACTTGACATTTCACTGTAATTGTCTGTAAAATTTACAAGTGATTTCTGAAGAAAATTGAATGATTTGTGATTAGTCTTGATAGCGTTTGAAAGAATAGGCTAAACCAGTTTTCCATTAGAAGTGTTTATGTATTTATTGCTGTCTTGGAGTTTTATTACTCTATGATCCTCAGCTTATTATTATTTAATTTGTAAAGAAAACCTTGTAAAGAAAAACATTTGATAAAAAAGTAATTAAATAATATCTGTTGAAAAAAATATTGTTAAAAATAAATAATTAAAATATGTATATATACATTGTGTAATTTAAAAAATTTTAAATGTTAAAATAATAAGAATGTTTCTTGAGCAGAAAATCAGCATATTAGAATGATTTCTGAAAGATCATGTGACACTGAAGACATGAGTAATGATGCTGAAAATTCAGCTTTGCATCACAGAAATAAATAACATTTTACAATATATTACAATAGAAAACCGTTATTTTAAATTTTAATACTGTTTCACAATATTAGTCTTTTTACTGTATTTTTGAGCACATAAATGCAGCTTTGGTGAGCATGAGAGACAACATTAAAAATCATTTAAAAAATAATCATAATGTTTCCAAACGTTTGACAAGTACTATACAATTTTAATTATAAACTATGAATTGTAAATTGAAACGTATAAATGTGAATATAAATAAGTGGTAAATTCAGTGAAAGCATTGTCAGTGCAAGTAAAAAATCTACTACTGACCTGAGGGGACATAAAGAAATAAAATTTCTTTATGTCCCTTTTTTTATGAAATAATACTTTTCCAAAGCACACTTTTACGAGCTGTTGCTGTGAGCAACTTTTTGACTTTATAGGGCATGCATCTCGACTCGGTTTTCAACGTCTGTTTCGTCGCTTGTTTTCACAGTCAGCAGCTTTCAGGATGTCCCAGTCTTTTGGAAGTTGCATAGTCAGGGTCTGCTCCAGTTCTCCTCGACAGGAATGAATTGAGGGCTGGGCGGTGGATCGCAGCCAGATGCTGAGTGGAACACAAGGCCTTCACTGTAGGCGAATACCACGTCCATTTATACGTAAAACAAACCCCAGACTGGTGGTGATTCGACTATGTTGTGACGTTTCAAACATGCCCAGTTTGGTCTTTATACTTGTATATGACCAGGCTTCCAGGTTTTTGGCAGAGAATCGGAGAAATTGTACCTGGAACGGCCCCAAACCCACATCCTGTGGACAATCTTTGGAGAGGCAAATGGCATAATAATTGCACACATGTTTGCTGTGTGGCCCATCCATTGCCATTCATTCAGATTTCCTCTTTGCTTACACTACAGGTGGTCTCAGTTCAGGGTCTGCAGGGTTGGAGGCTTGCCGTCCTTGTGTTGTCACACTGTCACTGTACTGGTAAACTAGGTTTCAAACATATGCTTAAATTCTATTCATCATCATACAGTGCATCCTCATGCACACTTTTGTTTTTATAAAACCAGCTGTGACTTTATCTATCATGACTGTGACATTATTTCTCATAAATGTGATCTCACAGCTGGGACTGTTTCTTACAGATGTGACTTTATATCTTGCAATTGCTGCGGTTTCTTATAATTGGGACTTTTTATCTCGAAATTGCGACTTTCTTACAGTTGCAACGTCATGTCTTATTTTCGCGACTATCTTACACTTGTAACTTTCTTACAGTTGCGACTTAATATTTTTCTGCGACTTAGTCACAGTTGCAGCTTCGTTCGTAATTGAGACTTTATCTCACAATTGCGACTATTTCTCATAATTGGTACTTTATGTCTTGCAATTGCAGCTACTTATAACTGGGACTTTATCTTAGTTGCGACTATTTCTTAAAATTGCGACTTTTTACCTTATAGTGCGACTTCCTCACAATTGCAACTTCATGGATTATAATAGGGATTTTATCTCACAAATGTGACTTTCTCACAGTTGGCAATTAATTTATTTTCATAATTGTGACTTAGGTAAAGTCACAATTACAAAGAAAAGTGCAACTGTGACAATTCTTTATAACCGGTACTTTATATCTTGCAATTATGACTATTTCTTTTAACTGGATCTTCATATCTCACAATTGTGACTGTTCCTCATTAGTGATACTTGATCTTGTATTTGCAACTTGTGGAATGTGGATTTTTCTTTTCATATTTTTTTTAACTGTTTGGTGGAAACAGGCTTTAGTACATAAAATATTTATTTATAATGAAATACCGAAAAAAAAAAAGTGTCATTACACATCAGTTTTTGAATGTCTGTCAATGTTTTGCCTATGAAGTGTGTAATTACGGCATGTAACAATTGGAGAAAACAGGGCCATACTAGCTGGCCAAACCATGACCTTTTGACCTTAACAGCAGGGACGTTACATATTTTCAGTTTGTTATCTGAGTGTCCACTTCAAGTGGCAAATTGATGCTTTTTTGTGCAATTCATAGAAACCCTTAATAAATAAATAAATAAAAATCTTAACGCCCCTATCATCGCATATTAACAGATTTCCTCACATCTTTCCATTTTTTAGCGAATACCTTGATAATATATGAACATAAATAAACCAAAGTGCTCTCTCTCTTTCTTAGATAAACACCGATGTTGCAGTTCATCTTTTACTGATTTATGTATATGTTACGGAGTGCCAGCTCATTTCCATCCATGTGACACTCACAGGGGTCCAATGCACACTTGACTCTCACTTTAACGCCACACATTCAGTCTGTTTCTCTTTTCTCCCCCTTTTTTCCCTAAGAGTGCCACAGAGATTGCCTTTAATCTATAAGAGATACCACTCAATGGCATGTAATCATTCAGAATATGTGATGCTTTTTAAAGCCAGTAAATTCCATTAGGAGGCAGTGGGGTTGAAAAGGCAGCGCCGGGTCTTTAGCGCTGCCTCAAAGAGAGTTCGAGTGCACGCCTCTAACGCATTGTAGCATATAAATCAGTGAGGGCCGCTGGGAATCAAGTGTGAGTCTCTCTCTCTCTTGCTCGAAAAGATGCAGGATAAAAGCCTCTCATTTTTGCAGGATCTGTCCCTCTCCTTTGAGGAAAAACAGCGGTCCTCCTGTGACAGTTAGAAGTCCATAAGCGCTCTGCTGTAATTGCCTGCACATTGTCGTCAATATAACACCACCTGACAGAGAGATGTGCCGGAGAACCTTACCTTACTCTAACGGCAGACGTGCGTTGATGTGACTGAAGGGACTTTTTTGCACTTGTGAATCTCACAAATGCACAGATCTCCAGATACAGATATTTCAGTTTTTCTTTTTTAATAAATCTGCAAAAATGTCAACAATTCTGTGTTTACTTAATGCATGTAACTTTTAAACATTTGTTGTTTTATAGCTGTTGCAGATTTACAAAAGCAGTTTTGCAATGCAGTGATTTTTATCATGGTTGAAGTTTTAAGTTCTCAACTTCACATTGAACCTTGTAGTAAAATCTGTGAAATGCACAGCCTCTCATGGTTCATTGCTTTATTTGGCACATACAAAGTGTATCCCATCCAGAGGTTGAAGTTAGTCATACACACTTTTTTTTCACTAAGAAAGTAATAGCCACATAGAGGAATGGAAAAAGGCTGGTCGAAGGCTGACCAAACATGTTAATGAAATGTGAAGATTGAATATAGTGGTTTCCCTAATTTAGCTGTACAACAGACAAGAGTCATTTAAGTGCGAGAAATGCAAATGTGAGTTTGTCTGTGCTCAGTGGAACACTGAAATCACTGCACAGAATTTTAAAACACCACTGGAAAGATGGGAAGAGAGAGAAACAGTGGTGTGATATCAGTGGCAAGGTCACACAGAAGGCGCTTACATTCAACTTTTTTTACCTGAATGTGTGTGTGTGTGTGTTTGAGGAAGTTGTGAGAGAAGGGAGGAAGCCAGAACTGTATGCGTAATTTACAAAAGTGTTTTGTTTAATATTGACATTGCATATTAAAAAAAACAAAAAACATTTTTGGTAATTTTGGTATGTAATGTTACCAAAGTGCGATATACAGTGGGTACGGAAAGTATTCAGACCCCCTTAAATTTTTCACTCTTTGTTATAACAACAGACAAGAGTCATTTAAGTGCGAGAAATGCAAATGTGAGTTTGTCTGTGCTCAGTGGAACACTGAAATCACTGCACAGAATTTTAAAACACCACTGGAAAGATGGGAAGAGAGAGAAACAGTGGTGTGATATTTGTGGCAAGGTCACACAGAAGGTGCTTACATTCAACTTTTTTTACCTGAATGTGTGTGTGTGTATGTGTTTGAGGAAGTTGTGAGAGAAGGGAGGAAGCCAGAACTGTATGCGTGTGTTTTTGGGTATGAGGCAGACAAGAGAAAGTTTGAAGTCGGTAAGATTTTTTTTGAAAGAAGTCTCTTATGCGTACCAAGGCTGAATTTATTTGATCAAAAAATACATTAAAAACTATAAATACTTTATTCTTGTGATGTCACAGCATCATTACTCCAGTCTTCAGTGTCACATGATCCTTCAGAAATCATTCTAATATGCTGATTTGCTGCTCAAGAAACATTTCTAATTATTATCAATGTTGAAAACGGTTGTGCTGCTTTGTATTTTTATGGAATCTGTTTTTTAAAGGATTTTTTTGAATAGAACGTTCAAAAAGAAAAGCATTCGTTTGAAATAGAATCTGTTGTATCATAATACATGTCTTTACTGTCACTTTTAATAAATTTTATGCATCCTTGCTGAAAAAAAGTATTTAAAAAAAGAAAAAACTGACAGACCTCAAACTATATAAATGTGTACATTTAGAATATAATTATATAATATAGAATATAATAATAATAAAAAAAAAACTAGTCATTTTCCTACCTAAATGGTATTTTAAGACACCTAGCAGCGTGCCTGACACAACAGTCGTTCCAAAAGTCGCTCATTTGGCCTAATTTCAGGGCAGCATTGCTTTGCTGAGAAGGCAATCCCATAATGCATTGCGACACTAAAAGATGTATCAACTATAAATATCCTTGTTTCATTCAGTAATATGAATATATTACTGAAAATATTCAATCCAATAAAATAAAAAATCTGCTAATTTACCTAGTATTTGTGTTTTGTATGTTTTATGTATCATGTTGTTAGCTTAGCAGCATGCTAACACTAACTAAATTAAATCACTTTTAGTTCTTACATGTACTTAATGTGGAAGTGTCGAGCTTCACACATTAAAGGCATTATTCACCCAAAAATTTAAATTCTGTCACCATTTAATTTTTACTTTTTTTATTTTTTTCATTTGCAATGAACCTCAATAGAGTCTACAAAAAAATCGTATCCATCGTAGGTGATATAAACACTCTATACTCTTGTCCATATGTAAACATGTTTATCCTATCCCCAGAACCTCTCTATTATTAAAAAATTTGGTTACACTTTATTTCGATAGTCCACTTTAGACATTCTATTAACTATAAGTAACTTTGTAACTACATGTCAACTACATGTCAACTAATTCTCATTAATTTGCAACTACATGTCTACTAACTCTCAGAGTAGACTGTTAGGGTAGGTTTAGGGTTAGTAGAATGTTGACAAAGAAAGTGTTAGAAGATATTAAGCAGACAGTCTACTAATACTCTACTAACTGCTAGTTGACATGTAGTTGCAAAGTTACTTACTGTTAATAGAATGTCTAAAGTGGACTATCGAAATAAAGTGTTACCAAAAATTTCTAACTACTTTTAACTTGACAACACAGCACAAAAAAGTGATGCTCATGACGTAAGATGCTGAAAAAACAACCAAAGTCATTCCATCTCACATGTTCACATAAGCAACATTTAATAATAAATAGCACAACTTGAAAACAAGAATGTCTCATATGTCAACCGTCCCCTTAAAAAGCAGCTAACTATGTAGGCAGTGGAAACAAGGCAGCTTGCTACGTTTTTGAAAAAGAGCTTGTGTGTGTGCGATAGAGCAAGAAAAGGTAAGGATAGATGGCTACCCCGGGAAAATGTGTTTGTACAAAGAGTGAGATGTCACATAGACCAAGAAAAAGTGTGTGTGGATGAGAGAGAGAGACAGAGCGATAAGAATGGGGAGTTTGAGGGGAAAAAAAGTCTGTGTGAGAGAAACTGAGACTTTTGCACAGAGAGAATGATAACACTAGCGAGTTAGAGAGAGGGAGGGGAAAAGAGTGTGCGTGCAAAATAGAGAGAGAGGGAAGCTACAAACAGGGAGAGAAAGAGTGTGTATGTGAGGAAGATAAGCAGGAAAAGATAGAGAGAAGGAGAAAAAGTGTGTGTGTAGGCCCCGCTCTACGCTGCGCTGGGGGCCAAAACACTAGAGATTGCTTTGATCTGGATTCTCAGTGTCTCGTCCAATCACAATCATGTCACCGCCTCCCCCACAGCAGCTCACAGTCTCATTCATAGTGCAGAGACGAGCCCCAGCATTTCATTATACACTATAGACAATTTATAACGGACCTGCAGAGGAAACACAGGGGGCGTGTGGACATCCTGGAATGTCCTTGTGGAAGACACATTTAGATGAGTCAAAGTGGTACAAACATGGTGTTCAATACAACGTTTTAAATTCATATGTATGACATTTTTGACAGCAAAGCAGTGTTCTTTTAGTATTATTTATGTACTATTATAATCTTTATAATATTTTGAATTTGCTTTTATTTTTGTATTTTCAGTCTTAATTTTAGTAATTTTGTGATTTAAAAAAATATATTTTTATTAGTTTTTTGTTTGTTTGTTTTGTTGCAAATATTTTATTTTAGTTTTGATTTTATCCATTTTAGTACTTACACAGAAATTGGAAATGTTGCCTTGGCAACTAACTAAAATAAGTTTTTCTATCTAAGATTTATATTTTAATTTAGTTCATCCGTATTTAAAGTACAGAGAAGAAAAAATAGCTTTACATAAACATTGCAGCAAAGTCGCGAATTTCCATAGAAATCTTTGTATGCAGATTTTTAAAACTTCAATTTGAGTTCCCAACTACTGGTGAAATACAAATTATATATATATATATATATATATATTAATATAAATATGATATAAAAATATGAAGAATATATAAATTAAATATATAAATTTAATTTTAAAAAAAAAGAAAAAAATATATATATTTATTTATTTATTTATTTTAATTTATGTATTCTTCATATTTTTATTCATCTTTTCTTTTTCTTCTTTTCTTTACACCGAAAAAATGGTGTAGAAACAATTTTTACTCAAAAATTGCTAGTAAATTTCACAAATAATTGCAAGGAAATAGCAAGTAACACACTGAATTAAATGTGAAATTTTATAGGAAGACTGAAATTAGATTTTGTAAAATATAATCTTTGTTTTGTTTTCAACTTTGAAAAATCCTTTTTATAGTGTAGTTTTTATATTTATAATATTTTCTTATATTCTGAACATTCTTTATTTTTCAGATTCAATTTGGTTCTGATTCACAAGATTCAATTCTGATTCAATGCTGATACCTTTGGCATTCAGTTATAATGAACTTTTTTTCATGCATATGAAAGACGTTTTTGTTCAGATAATGTTGTAAATTATACAGGGAACCTTATAACTTGGTACATTACAAAAATATATATATATATATTTTTAAAAAGGAACCAGTGCTCAAACAGTATGCAATAATTAATTTGCAATTTATTTAATATATATTATAATCAACATGACCAAAAATTTTTAAGTGGATACCAAGTTAATCAAAATTTGAATTGAATTTCTTGTGGAAAATGTTTCTAATAATAATGTGTAATTTGTTTGTTTTTTTCTAATCACATGGTTTTTCAGCTCACATGGTGTTATGGGATACCAAAGCATCCATTGGTTAAATAACTATGTAATGCAACAACCTTCTCATTTGATATAGAGCTTACATACTTTATAAACATGTACATTCTTTCACAGGGAAAATATCTATTTACTCTTCCACTTCCCCTGTAAACAAACAGTCCTATTTAGAATATCTGCTACGAATTAGCCCAGCCTTTCACCACTGTGTTCTTTTCTTTTGCGGAGTTTTCTCTCTCTGGTAAGTTACAGGAGTGGAATTTCTAATGGCGCAGTAGTAATAAGTATGCAGTTGGCAGAGACGCTAACTGAAGGTGAGACAGATTTGTTGATAACGGACGCTGACAATGAGTGATGGGAGAGTAAATTGTCTATTCTCATTACCTTCCCAGATTGAAATACAGGTTGTGTCATATTCAGCGTAGCCATGGAAACCTGGCACCATATCAGCGCTGAGCTGATACACTGTGAAGGGCACATAGAAAAAAAATAGTATTGTTTTATCTTTGAACAAATTGCATCATATTTGAATGTGCTATTTGACTAGCAGAAGTGTTTATGCATGCAAATGAGTGACTCAGCAGTGTATGTTATTCTGAAGGGTTGATTTTTAGAGGTGTGTGGAGAAAAAAAAAGGATTTATTTTATTTTGGATGTTGCCAATTTTTATCATTAGAGAAGGGGAAAGACATTACTATGATAGAAGGGGGAAATTATTTGGACATAACAGGTCAGATTTGAAACTGTGTCTCCCTCATGAACAAAACTTTTATATCACAGCCTTAGTTTACACACCATACTATTTCTACATATTTTTCAAAATGTCAACAAACTTTATTTTGTACAAACCAAATTAAATTGATTGTTTCTTAGCTTATCTTATTTTTTTTTTCTCCTTTGTGCGCTTTGTTTGTTCTAGGTTTCCATGCATAACCATATTGCAAAACAAATTAATTACAGGTCAAAAATACAGGTCATTTTTCTAGGTACAGTTAACACTAATTAATCTAATAAATTGGTAGTTTTCTGAATAGTTTACAAGGTAAGAATGTCCAAGGTCAACCGCTGAGGCCGGATTCTCAAAAATCTTGAAGAAAAAAAAATAGTAGAATCAATAAATTTGTACAATTTCTTAGGATTTTCGTAAAAAAAAAAAGTTTGTAAGAATGTTCCCAAGTGCAATTCTTAAAATCTAAGAAGGTCACATTTTATCCATTCAAAAAAAAATAAATAATAATAATAATAAATTTATACGTCTTGCTCATAGTTTTTCCACCTTGAACCAAAACAATATCAGTATTTCAACGCGGGTATATTTTTAATACATTTAGTCCATTTTTTAAAACATTTTGTTTTTACATATAATTTATAGTATTTCCACCTTGAGCATAGCCATCCGAAAAGCCCTAAGAAGAAGAAGAAGAAAAAAGTTGTTTTCTGTATACTGGTCTAGTTGCTTTGTCCATTACTGTAATTCCAATATTTCAATTCAGGTATAACAATAAAATGTGTAAACTTATATAAAAATGTTAAACACTTTTTTTTTTTTTTTACATAAATATCTAAAAAAAAATCTTCAATTATTCTACATTTATAAATGTAAAATACTGTAGTAGTAATATTTATTTTTTGCAGCTAGTATTCAAATCTTTAATCACTACTTATTGAAGCAAACCAGTAAATTCATTATCCATCTCATCTTTTGAGCTATTCTAAATTTAAGAAGTAATTTACAGTACAGTGTTTTTTAAGAAAATGTTTTAAGTATTTAATTAGTTTGAATTCTTCTTAAATTTTGTTCGAAAACAAGAAGGAAATAAAGCAATAAGCCTCAAGAAGCCGTGGTTTACAGTGAAGTTATAACAGCTAAGAGGCGTTGTTGGGCACGATGCGAAGCGGAGTGCCTAAAACCCCCTTAGCTGTTATAAATTCACTGTAAACCACGGCTTCACGGGGCTTATTGCTTTTATAAAACGGTTATTCCATATAGTTAGGTTTCACAAAATAAAACAGAGCAAATAAAGTGTAATGATATTAATAAAAACAGTATTCTTCCACCAAACAATGTAGCTCCTCAGAAACAGTTGTGGTTCCAACAAAGTGGTTGGAACAGTTGTGGTTCCAACAACACACAAACGTAAACAAAGGTGTATGTTAGCCGTACACATATCACGTTTGTAACGAGGTCCATTCGTTGTCATTTATGTTCTTGACAAGAGAAGACATAAAGATCAACATGTAGTTAATAGGAGTTTTATGATGCTTTCGTCTGCTTTTTATGATTCAAAGGGATAGATCACCCAAAAACTAAAATCTGGCCATTATATACTGCTCATAAAGCATTTATCAGCTGTGAGTTAATAAAGCAATAAACCCCAAGAAGCCGTGGTTTACAGTGAATTTATAACAGCTTCGCGTCGTGCCTAAATTCACTGTAAACCACGGCTTCACAGGGCTTATTGCTTTTATAAAATGGTTATTCCATATACGTTGTAAGATTTCACAGAATAAAACAGAGTAAATAAAGTGTAATGATATAAATAAAAACAGTATTCTTCCACCAAACAATGTAGTTCCTCAGAAACAGTTGTGGTTGCAACAAAGTGGTTACCAAGCAACACACAAAGTAAACAAAGGTGTATGTTTGTAGTGTAATTTACAACAGCTTCGAACGCGGCTCAACCAATCAGAATCAAGGACCGGAACTATCCGTTTTATAATGCTAGTTTTCACGTTTGTTTAATCACGCCTGATGAAAGCATTTTTCGCAATGTTTCACGAATAAAACCCAGAACTAACTTTCCTTCTGGATTGGAGACCAGCATCTTGTGGAAATGGGGAATTCTGGCTTCCGTTCTGTGAGGGACTGCAAAAACAGCCCGTCCGCAAACACAGTCCAGGAATCCAGCGCTTACCCAGACTGGACTTCCTGGTCTGTCTGAAGGGATTTTATAGCGGGAAATTCTTGATATTATTGGAAATCCCTTTGTAGTTTATGATCTACTTACGGCGACAACTTCCAGCCAGCCCGTCTGTCCTAAGCCTGACCCAGAAGCACGTGGCAGCGGCGGCCCAGACTCTCGGCATCAGTGATGGTGCTGAAAGAGTCCGGGACGCGTGTTTGTGTTCACCAGCCGAGGCTGTTTACAAAAGCTCGATTTCTTGCATCTAATCACAATGCCTATTCCCATATGTTTGCTAGTTACTCCTGCCTCCCCCCTGACTGCTACTGAAGCAGCTTTACCTCACTGCCAGGAGTCGCTGTATTTTTAGGTTGTTGTGAAGTTTCTTTGCCTGCATAGGCAATGAGATGCTCGCCTTTGGGGAACGTCGGGTTTGAAGATGATGTCCTTTGGATTTGATTAATTCAGTATCACGGGAGAGCGAGCGAGAGAGCTGTCCCCGACTGAAAATAGAAGCCCTGTAAACGACTATATCGTTCATGTTTTCGCTTCCTTCCCCTGGCTTTTGTCTTGTTCCGGCTTATCTGTGAATTACGACAGGAGGGGAATTAAATAAATAACGGGCAGAGAGTGAACAGTGGTGTCTGGAGTCACGTGTGCGTGTGTTTACGCTCGTTTGTTGTGCATCTCCGGGTTTGTGTGCATATGAAAATGATACTCTCCCCTTAGATCAGGCCTGTCGCCTCCTTCTCAAGCGTGCTTCTCACTCCCCGATGCTCTTCCTGCACTCGCTTCCTCCCCTTCTGAGCCGTGTTTGTCGTTGGCAAACCTCTCTGATGCTTTCCATCAGACGTGATTACCGTGATTCAGCTCTATTCGTGAGCTCTCTACATCACCATTTTGCGCTTGATTTTTTACGTCATGTTGACGCTCTAGAAACATGGCAAGTGAAGTATACTTCAAGAAATGTTTTTGCCGTCATTGAGTGCTCTTTTGGTCTTGTTTCTACTAGGCGATTTGTACTGATGGCTTGGTCTCTAATTGTGTTTAAATTAGGGCTTCACAATTAATCAAATTTCTAATCGCGATTACAATTATGGATTCCACAATTACGTAATCGTTCAAAGCGGCAATTAATGGTTCAAAGTCCACTTATGTTATTCTGCGTGCTTAAGATGCGTTTTTTACTTTCTACATGTTATCTTAAAAGTTTTTCCATTGTTTTAATTTTAGTTTTAGTATAACATTATAATACCATTCATATTTTTATTTTTTTTATAATTTAAAGAAGAAACCAATCCGATGTATAGTTGATATTTGAGGCTTAATACTATAGAAAAGCGTGTTTTCAGCTTGTTTATTTTCATATAAAAATACGGCATGCAGTTGCATCAAACAATGGTATAAACATCATTCAATGTAAATTGTGATAATCGTAATTAATAATCGCAATTACAATTTCAAGGGAATAATCGACCATTATGATTTTTGTCATAATTGTGCAGCCCTAGTTTAAATAGTGTAAATAGTGTTTAACCACAGATTTGCGAACTAATTTGGGATTTTTAGGGTATATATATATATTTTTTTACTAGGGCGATGAGGCTAAAGTATGTCATTTTCATTGTATATCTTAATATTTATGTATTTATGGCTTAAAATGTAGCACTTAAACTATCGTTTCAACCAGACAGTCATTATTGCAGAGTAACGTTCATTAAATGTACACATTTTTTCCATTTTTTTTCAATTTTATTTTCATTTGAAACATTATGACAATACACAGCAAATTTCATCTACATGTATAGGCTTACCAAAATATTTTAATAAATGAAAAATGCCATGCGATTACATTTGATGATGATGCAAACAAAGTTAGATTGTGAAATGAGTCTGGTTGCATTTTGCTAGAAAAAAAATTGGTCAAATAAAAAGCCAAATAAATAAAATGCCTATTATTATTATTATTATTATTATGCTATATAAAATTATCACTAATATATTTGAATATGTCATGCAAAAATCAGTACTCTTTCACACTTGTGTATGAGTTCGACATTAGTTTGTAGTAGATTTTACTGATTTCGTTAATTTTTTTCTCAAATCATTGCGATTATTAATAGCGTTGATAGATTTTTGCGCTATAAAATTACAAAATACAATTATTTCTATATAATTAAAATTTTACATTAAAAAATCACCAGTACTCTACCATACTTGTGTGAAAAATATTTATGTTCAAAACGAAATATGTAATATAAGTATAATGTCCATTAAGACATTAGTTTGTAGTGGATTTTACCCATTTTTTGTAAATTGTTGCAAAAAATCAAGTGTTGATAAATTTTTGCTATATAAAATTAGTGCTAATATAATTTCAGCATTCCATAAAAAATAATCAGTACTCTACGATATGTGGATTTTATGGATTTTGGATGTTTGGATTTAAGTAATGGATTTTACTTTTAATGGCCTTTTTTGCAACTCAACATGAGCAATTGAGCCATTAAAATGTATTTTTCTGAGCATTTTATCTGTTTTTGTTGAAAGATTGGCAGTGTTACTCAACGTTGAATGGCTAAGTCGGTGAAGCCCTTAAAATTCTGCTTCGTTAATGTCTTCGTCAAGGTTAATGCCATGAACAATGCTTACAGAAAGCCCTCAGAAAGATAAAAGGAACATAAAACAAAAGCTCATTTTTTGCAACTTTAATACGCGCCTTTGATACAATGCTAATGAGATCACATGTAGTGTCTTCTGCTAAAATCTATTCTCATCCATTAATTACGCCGCACAAATATTCCGCAATTAGACACGCAAAATATCCTATGCGCTCGGTGACTGGAATGACAGGCGCTTCTTAAATACTTACACTGCAATTGGGCCGTTTGCCTCGTTGATAGCGGCTAGCCGTCTGACAGTGATAGCCAATAGCGTTAGCCACAATAGCGGCATTAGCGGTCTGAGGGGGCTAATTGCGTGACGGTAAGAGTAGTGTGCATCACCTCAGATAACTAATGAAGAATCCTCAGCTTTTGAACACGCCGTTCAACCTTCTTCAGCTCTAATTAATGACTCATTGGACTGCAGGAGCCTTTTCGCACCTATTATCCAGCACTTTAATGGCGCCGTCCTTTGCATACTGAGGAAGTGTTTAAACACGCTGGATAACGTAAAGCCCTCTCTTTCTCCTAAAGTTCTTCCCGTAATGTGTGTTTTTCTAATGAATTAAAGATGGCTTCCCTCCTCTCTTTCTCAGCTGGTGTAAACACCACAGCCGCATAATTTGCATGCTGATTTATACAAATGAGAGTCATGCTTAATGCAGACTTCAGATAATGGGCCAGAAAGTGAGAGACACTTAAAGCCAGAGGATCTGGATTTGTAGATAGAAGCCTGGAGTGGCAGTGTATCATACACCAATTCTAACTCTTTTTGTGCTTTATCTGTTGAATTGACATCATTTGTTGTGTCCCTATTGGAGATGCTTATTTTTCACATTGTTATACTAATACACATACTTCATAACACATACTAATATACCAGTGTTATTTTGTGTATTCAGTGTAAAATGTTATATTGGTCACTCTTCTTGGGAAATGTATTTATATTTTAAAATTGTATTTTATTTTATTTTATTTTCATCCTATATAACTTCAGTTTTTAAAAGTGGTCATAGTGTAGCACACTACTTTAAGGTAGTTGAAGTATAAAGTAGTTTGTAGCCTGGTATGTAGCTTAGTTTCTAGTTACAGTTTCTTTTTAGTAATTAATACCGCTGTGCATACTATCTCCTATGAAACTTGCAGACTAGGCCCATGTAACTGGGATGTTCTGACCTGACGCAGACCTTCCGGGTCGATAGTCATGCTCTGACCATTGGAGAGGGAGTAAATCACATCTGAAAGCAAGAGAACACCAGACCCTTCTGACAGAAACCACTGTTGATGCGAAAATGACTCAATTAGAGGAGCTTTAAACTTGTTAGGGCCTACGTTGGGCCCCCCGGGGCCCGCCGGTGATTCGGTCACAGCCACTACAGTGCTAGTGTGCATTAAAAACGTGTGTCTGATAGGGCACTCAGGAGCTGGAGGGATGTGGCAGAAACTGCTCTCCTGGTGGAGGGTTAAACAAAGAATCAGAGACACAATTACCCATATTGTTTTCCTGGAGTGAGGAACAAAACCCAACACGGTCTCCCTGCCTGTTTCTCCTGCAGGCTAATAGCAGGGTTTAAGTCTTGCATTTGCAGTGCGAAACAGCGTCAGCATCAAAACATGCAGATCTGTACTCTGAGATCAAAGCGTACGCTCCTAAATCAGATGGTCGGACTTGACAGGTAGTAAAGATAAGGGTCGTTCTGACTGTGTCAGAGAAAAAGAGCCCGAAAAACTATACGTGGATCTCATGGTAGGTATGAATGCACACGGACAGCAGGATCACAGTGGTAGTTTGGCAGCCGATAGCTCAACGCTTTTACGTCTCTGACAATTACAATTCCCTCTGACAGGGCGCACCAGTTCGGTCTCGGTGTTAAGAGACTTTGTCAAATTTGTGGCCCATCAAACACGTGGGCCGGATGGCTGCAGTCAGTCATCCCCCATTAACGCCAGCCCCTTTTAGCTTTCCAGCGTAGCTGCGAACGATATAAGTGGCGGAGATGCAGTCATTTATATAAACAGTGTCATGGTGCGACGGACACGTCCGGCCTTGGTCGCACCGTACCGTCTCAACGCACCTCGTCAGGTCCTGTGATCAGCCGTAGATGCATAATACATCAGACAGGCCGTGAGCGTAGGAAGAGACATTCATCACTGTCCACCTTTCAAATTAGATCTCCCAGACAAGGCAATCAGTCATAGGCATCAGTATTCAGAGCTGGGTGAAGCTCATACCGAGATGCGCTCAGCTGGACTCTGGCTCCCTAGGGTGCCTTCCAATCCCCAAGACGCTCCAACACGCTCCCCAACAACTGTTTCTAGTGTTTAGCCATACATACGACTGAATCCGCTCTCCCAGCGGAGGTCCAGCAGCAGACAACGTTCCTTATCCCGAGCGCTCCCCTGAAATAGTCTCGGGAGTGTCTGTGCTGTCAGTCTAACAACAGGGAAGCAATTTGGGATAGAGGCGGACGGATCCTTCTCTGTTCCACACCTCGCTGTTTTCCATTTCATTTGTCGTTAGTGCGTAAAAGGGAGTAATTCATGTCCATGTGAGTCTAAAGTACAAAACAAGGAATCATCCATTAGAATCCATGAGAATAGTCGAGAGTCTATAAAGATAAAAGCTGCTTCGGTACCGAGGCCTTATAGATGGTGGCATTTAAAGGTTGAACCGGCTTTACTAGATTAGGCTGAAGTCTCCAGAAGGGCTTTTGTTTTTCCTCGACTAATTCCGCTTGTCATGCCAAACACACCAGCGGAGCTCTACCGGGGAGCTTGTGTTGACAAATTAATCATAGCGTTTACCAGAGAGAAGAAAAGTAATTTGATGTGACAAGCTATGTTGTCTTATTTGCTGTGTTATTATTTTTAGTCTGACATGAGCACGGATGACCTAACAATTTATTTAGCTTGGTATCACTGTAATGTTTTGTATGGGAAACAAACCATGAGAAACCTGATGTATCTTTTTAATCTCGTTCTCTCTCTGTTTTTGTTTCTGCCCGCTGTTTCTCCTGCTTCCACTCCTTGATCATCCGACTCCAGGTAAGGGAATTTATTTTCAAATCTTGTGCTCCATACTATCTGCTAGCACATGCCCTGATAGACCATATCAATATAAAAAAGACTCTTGGCACCAAAGAAAACTGGTGTAAAGATATGTATACAAGCCTGAGTGAACCAGAGATGAACTCAAGGATGCATCACCTCAGGGTTCAGGGAGTTTCATTCATCTTGCATGCCTTTTTATAGACCTAATTGATTTTGATGTCTCTGAGCTCCTGTAGTCTGATATAATCCGATTTTTTTTTTTACGTAATCTGTATTCTCTGTGTTGTCAAATGTTATGACTTGACTCAAAGATATTCACATCTTATCGAGTCGAATCGAGACATTTTTACTGACATATAAATATGTTCCATAAGTGGAATACCTAAAGGAAACTAGTTTTTAAGGCAGCTTTGGAACATTATACATATGCAGGTACTACATAGGCAATATAAATGTTCTTTATTGGCATTGATGGTTCCATGAAGGACATTTAAAATGCACAGAACCTTTCCATGGTACAAAAGGTTCTTTATAGTGGAAAATGGTTCTTAAGATAATTAAAATGTTATTCACACACACACACACACAAGTTTATTTTAAGATCTGTTCACTGAAAGGTTCTTTCAAATAATATTTGATGCTGCCTTGGAATTTAGATGGATCACAGGGCTGTAGCATAATTTACTAACCTACCTTTTGGAATAACCTTTGCAATCATAACATGTTTATGATACCTTAAAATGCTGCTTATACAGGTAGCTCACTACATTTTGGAACAGAACAATAGTGTTTAAATGTGCGACTTAAATTTGATCGCCTTTATCTTATAGCCTCAATAAAAGAGAAGTCAATTAACAAAGTCCAACTCATATTGATGCTTTTGGACCTTTTCCAAATTTATTATGTGTCAACACACACTTTTGGTACATTGAACTCAAGAGTTTGTCATAACTCAGAGTACTCATAGGTATGCAGTCTCTATTTTTTATTATTAATTATTGCATAAAGAACATAAAATGCCAAATGTTTACTTTGAATACCAAAGCATTTACCACACACTGTAATTTCTTATTTGAAGTGTTCCACTTGATTTCCAAATTATTTTTTGTCAGATATTTACACTAATTTATTAGTAATTTTCTCTTTTAGTTTATTAATTTATTTCCATAAGCAATTTTAAGCATACATGTATTAGTTTTAGGTTTTGTTTTTCTTACCAAAGGCAAAAAAGTGGGAAAACAAATACCTTTATTCAAGATTAGCTGAAAACAAGTCAAAATTATTTGACTCAGTTTTGTTTCTCAGATAAATGAAACTTGTTTTAAGAATGTTAAGATGTTTTGACTTGAAAACAAGATAAGAAAACCGATTAAAAAGGATTTTAGGCAGTGTTGTCCACTTGTGATTTGTATCCCAAACAGCTGTTAATATCAACAGGGACAAAGAAAGTCTAGCACATTCCACAGAAATCTGAGACTAGACTCTTGAAAAATTCTAGTCAAGACGATGACATAAAAAATTTCCAAGGCATTGAATATGCCTAGAAGCTCAGTCCAGCAAAGTCAGTCTTCACTGTTGTGGTGGAACAACAGTGAATCTGTCCCAGAACTGGCCGTCCTCCAGAACTGAGTGTCTGGGAAATAAGGCCCATAGTAAGGCCAGAGAGAGGCCTACAGTAATTTAAGAGATGGGAGAAACAGTGCATGAAACAACATTCGCATATACATCAAGGCAGATAGTATGGAAATGGTGCAAAAAAAAAAAGCATGTGAGAGTGTGAATCTGATATGTACACGTTCTGAAAACTGATTATATGTGTAAACCTCAAGTCACAATACATTACACCAGATTAACATGAAGCATAGTTATTACAGCATCATACTTTGAGTATGTTTTTCTTCAAAAGGACTGGAAAAAAATGGAAGCAAAGTGTATTGCGCTTAGAACTCAGAGTTTGGGGGGGCGGGGACATGCAGCAGTAAGCAAGCACTGGAACTTGGAAGATGTTCCATCTTTCACCAAGAAATGACCCGAAACACATGGCTAAAACCACACAGGCTTTGAACTTGAGTGGCTCAGTCAAAACACAAATCTCAATCCAATCGAACATCTCTAAAATTACCTGAAATTGAAGCTCACAAACCGTCTCCGTTCAATTTGATGTAGCTTGAGTGTTTTTTGGCGTACTTTGCGGGCTGGTTGATGAATACAAAGCGATTGAATGCTTTTGTAGTCATTGCTCAGACTCTTCTTTTTGTTTCCAAAGATCTCCAGATTATTGTAATGCAGGTGATGGTGCCAGGTATGTTCTGGTAAAACACCAGAACATCCTGAATGAAGTAATGAGGCGGTGTTTACAGGAACAGATGCTGAGAGGCAGGAAGAAGATGTATGCTTGCATCGGCCAAACACTTGCTTTTCTCTTGGAGCTGCAGTGTGTCACTGTCATGGTTTCCCTGAGGTTGCTAATTACCTCAGAGTTGGAAACAATTAGCTTGGCTTGAGAGGTATCTCGCTGTTGTTCTCTAAGTGCTGTCAAAGTCCTTCGATCCAATGAGGGTTTAATGTGAGAGAAAGGTGGCAGAAATAGACTCTCTGACCAGTAATTACTTGCGTAAACCCTTGAGTTACGTTAACAAAAAAAACCCCAAAGAATCCATCATTGAGTGCTCTTCAGATGTTATATAATGCCTAATATTACCTGAGGAGAAACTGAAAAACAGGGTTCTTGAAAATGGCTAATTTAACAAAACCCATTTCTCTCAAGCAGATGAATACCTTAAGGGGGGATATTTTGATGAAGAAAGGAAGGAGGAAACATTGCTTGAGCTGTTCAATCCCAGGAGAGTTTCTGGTGCCACAAGTTCAGGTGCAAAGGTCTTGGAGCTTGAGAACAAGTGGGCCAGGAGTTCCTCCGTCAAATGACTGACAAAGTCTTTTTGAATTTTTCTCATCATGCCTAAGGAAAGGTCATGACCCAGATGTTTTTCACCTTCTGGCCGTGAGAGAAAATGTCAGAACAAGAGAGAGGAAAAAAGCAGAAGCGGATACAGTACGTCTTCAAGAGCGACACGTGTGCTCTCAAATTTTCCCCCCTTAATGCTCGAAGGGCCTTTATGAGGTGCTAGCACATGCAGGAGTAGGTGAGAGACTCATTTGTACTTTCTGAAGAGTAGAAAGGGAATGGAGAGAGGGCGATCAATAGCTGACAGGACGTGCATTATCTTAACTTGACGGTAAGGTGGCTGAACAGGCCCCTCTGGGGCTGCTACAACTCAAGGCTACACACCGTGCCCGCTCTGACAGGAAGCACACACTCCCACACACGCGACACACTCGACACCTCGTGCTGTTCCATAGAGACACCAGACTACGAGGAAAGAGAGTCGACCCGCAGGAAAGGCCAGCACCTACACTCTATTAGAGAAGACATGAGAGAATGAAAAACACATTTGCTTCATTTTTTTCCACAAAACACCTGACAGCTCCTTGGACTCATCCCCAGGTTGTCCTGGCCCCTAATATTTTAGGATCTCAGTGTCCGTGGAGCTGTTCCTGGTTATTTATTGTACCTTAAAGATGTCACAGACAATAACTTGCTCAACAAGTATACTGATAAGATGGGTTTCCCCAAACGGACTTTTTCCACCAGTAAAACAACAAACATTGCTCACATATGTAATAAAATCTTTATCACATGAAATGATTTTGGTGAAAGACAGGGGGACTTGATCGGAAAGGTTGCAATTCAGATCTGAACTCATATTTTCCACATGAGCATCATGGTCTAATGTGCACTAAGCCACAGCTCTGACGTTCACATTTTGAATTGTTCATGGTAGTTTGTTTCTTAGATCTTCTTAACCATTTTTACCCATTTTTCTCAAGCAGATGAATGTTTTAAGAGGGAATATTTTGCCGAAGAACGGAAGGAAACATTGCTTGAGCTGTTAAAACCCAGGATGATTTCTGGTGCCACAAGTTCAGATGCAGAGGTCTTAGAGCCTGAGAATAAGTGGGCCAGTTCCTCTGTCAGATGACTAACAGAATTAATTTTTTCCGCATCATTTTAATTTCTCTCATCATGCCTCAGGAAAGGTCACGCCCTAGATGTTATTCACCTTCTGACCCTGAGAGAAAAATCAGAACAAGAGAGAGAAAAAGACAAAAGCACAGTTTTTACTACTTATACATAAAGTTTTTGTCACAGGAAATTATGTTGGGGAAAAAAGGGGGAAACTGATCGAAAATGTTGCAAGCCAGATCTGCAATAGCAGCAAAGTTTGAAGGTGCGGTAATTGTACATTAGCAAAATATCCGTGAAATTTTGGAATAACAGGTCAATAGTGAATATAGTGTAGTGATGTATAAAGCATCACTTTCAAACCAAGCAGCTTTCTGTTGGTCAGCGCAGTGAAATCAGCGTGGGAACTTTTTCGTCATCACCCCAAACTCCCGATCATGCAGATTTCCTTAAAATTACTCAATTTCACCAAGCAATGGTAAATATGACAGTTCTTTAAGGCAACTTTTATGTTGCACTGAACCTTTACTTACCTCAAGCTTTAACATGGTCCTTTCTCTTTACTTGCAAACATCAGTATTGCCATCAGGAATTGCAAATCTAGTTTACATTCACACAAAATACATGCACATGCAGCTAGAATTGAAAACTCCAGAATACTGCTGCTTCATTTCGTTTCAGACCACGTTTTACAGCAAAAATGAGATTGAGCTCAAGGCAAACAGATAATCAATGACGAGTGAGGGAAAACGATTTTAATAGTTTCTGACCTCAAAGCAATAATTGATTCAATTCGCTCTATTCCAATCCATTTATTTGCAGCTGGGAGTCGACACCCACTTTTTTCCATTTTTGTAGAAATTGCAGTAATGGCAGAGTCATATACACAATTACTTACATGAAAGAGCCCGGCTTCCAAATGAGCTTTGCATTTAACTAGCAAAACAAGAAGTGGGGCAGGTGTAAACCACGTCAAGGTTTATACATTTCGCAGGAGCAGCCACTCAAATCAATAGCAATAATTTAATAAGAAAGATGGGTTTTGATTGAGAAAATGAATCGGTCCTCTCGAGTATCAAAGAATCCATTTAGAGTTGTGCCATTACCAGCTACTAGCGCTAATGAGTTGGAGGCTTGCTGCGTCTTGCTCAAACTGAAGGATGTTGATGGCTGTGACCAATGTTTGTGTTTTGTTACACGCAATGGACCATGTGTAATGTATCAGACAGCAAGCATTGAATATATCATGATCTTCTGATATCTGAAAGCTGTTTATCATTGTTTTTTTTTTATTATTATTATTTTTTTAATGTAACTACATGGGCTACTTTAACACAGCAGGAATTTTTTTTTTTTTTTTAATACAGTTTGTTTTGAATGAGTGACTTTTTTACGGTTT